>NC_035438.2:47145334-47445334 GCF_002127325.2 Helianthus annuus
ATGGTGCTAGAGGAAGGGCTTTTGTAATTGGAGCTGGAGAAGCAAGGAATGACCCCAATGTCGTGGCGGGTAAGTTCCTACTCGATGATCGTTATGTTTCTATATTATTTGATTCTGGAGCCGATGCTAGTTATGTGTCTCTACGTATTAGTAAGAAGCTTAAGCGTCCGCTTTCGTTACTAAGTTCTCCTCATATCGTCGAGTTAGCTAATGGTAGAAACATCGAGGCCTCACATGTTATCAAAGGCTGCAAACTGGAGTTGTCTGGTCAGACATTTAGTATCGATCTTTTCCCTGTTACACTTGGAAGCTTCGACGTCGTTATCGGCATGGATTGGTTATCCAAACATCGCGCTGAGATCCTCTGTCAAGAGAAAGCAGTCCGTATTCCCCGCCTTTCTGGCAAACCTCTCATTGTACAAGGTGGCAAAGGTGGAGAAATCTCCGGCGTTCTCTCTTTCTTGAAGGCCCAGAAGTGTTTACGAAAAGGGCACACCGCTATCTTAGCACTTGTCACCAACACCCACGAAAAGGAAAAGAGGATTGAAGATTTTACGGTAGTACGTGACTATCCCGAGGTATTTCCTGAGGAATTACCTGGACTCCCTCCCCACCGTCAGGTCGAATTCCAAATCGAGCTAGCTCCCGGAGCAGCGCCTATAGCTCGTGCGCCTTATCGACTAGCCCCCGCAGAATTGAAGGAACTCTCTACTCAACTACAGGAACTATTGGATAAAGGGTTTATTCGCCCTAGTTCATCACCCTGGGGAGCACCGGTACTCTTTGTTAAGAAGAAGGATGGCACGTTCCGAATGTGCATTGACTATCGTGAGCTGAACAAGGTTACCATCAAGAATCGTTACCCTCTCCCGCGAATCGACGACCTATTCGATCAGTTGCAAGGATCGAGCTACTATTCTAAGATTGACCTGCGATCAGGTTATCATCAGCTAAGGGTCCGTAATGAAGACATCTCCAAAACTGCATTCAGAACTCGTTATGGTCATTATGAATTCCTCGTTATGCCCTTTGGAATGACCAACGCGCCTGCGGTATTCATGGATCTCATGAACCGAGTATGCAAACCCTACCTCGACAAGTTTGTGATCGTGTTTATAGACGACATCCTGATCTACTCGAAAAGTCAGGAAGAGCATGGACAGCATCTGCGCCTTATCCTCGAACTCCTTCGCAATGAGCAACTGTATGCCAAGTTCTCGAAATGCGACTTCTGGCTTCGAGAAGTCCATTTCCTTGGGCACGTGGTTAACAAGGATGGAATTCACGTCGACCCTGCAAAGATCGACTCTATAAAGAATTGGCCTACCCCTAAGACTCCGACCGAAGTCCGCCAATTCTTGGGACTGGCGGGATACTATCGAGGATTTATCATGGGATTCTCCAAGATCGCTCAGCCTCTCACGGCTCTTACTCAGAAGGGTATGGTTTATAAATGGGGTGAAGCTCAGGAAACCGCGTTTCAGACACTAAAGGATAATCTCTGTAGTGCTCCTATTCTCTCGTTGCCTGAAGGCACTGACGACTTTGTGGTTTACTGCGATGCATCCATCCATGGGCTCGGTTGTGTGTTAATGCAACGCGACAAAGTTATTGCTTACGCCTCTCGACAACTTAAGACTCACGAAAGGAACTACACTACGCACGACTTGGAACTAGGAGCAGTGATCTTTGCGCTTAAGATATGGAGACATTACCTGTACGGTACCAAGTGCACCATTTACACCGATCACAGGAGTCTCGAGCATATCTTCAAGCAAAAGGAATTAAACATGCGACAACGTCGATGGGTCGAACTTCTGAATGATTATGAATGCGCCATCAAGTACCATCCGGGCAAGGCCAATGTCGTGGCAGACGCCCTCAGCCGAAAAGACACTATGCCCAAGCGCGTGCGAGCATTACAACTTACCATCCAGTCTAACCTCCCTACCCAGATTCGAAATGCTCAGACCGAAGCTCTGAAACCGGAAAACATCAGGGCTGAGTCCCTGCGAGGATCGAGACAACGATTAGAGCAAAAAGAAGACGGCGCCTACTATGTGGCAGGGCGCATTTGGGTCCCACTTTACGGAGATCTACGAGAACTGGTGATGGACGAATCCCATAAGTCCCGTTATTCAGTACATCCTGGTTCAGATAAGATGCACCACGACTTAAGGACCACTTACTGGTGGCCTGGCATGAAAGCCCACATAGCAGCATACGTTAGCAAATGTTTGACCTGTGCAAGAGTCAAAACTGAGTATCAGAAACCAGCAGGCCTACTCCAGCAACCCGAAATCCCTAAATGGAAATGGGAGCAAATTTCCATGGATTTTGTTACAGGGCTACCTAGATCCCAACGCGGGAATGATACTATTTGGGTGATAGTAGATCGATTGACTAAGTCTGCACACTTTCTGGCCATTAAGGAAACAGACAAGTTTTCTACCTTAGCAGCAATCTATTTAAAGGAAGTAGTCTCCAGGCACGGGGTGCCAACTTCTATTATTTCCGACCGAGACGCTCGTTTTACTTCCGAGTTGTGGCAAGCTATGCACAAATCCTTTGGCTCACGTTTGGACATGAGCACCGCTTACCACCCACAAACGGATGGACAATCTGAGCGCACCATCCAAACCCTGGAAGACATGCTTAGAGCATGTGTGATCGATTTTGGCAAGAACTGGGAGAAGCATCTACCGCTGGTGGAATTCTCCTACAATAACAGCTACCACACTAGCATTCAGGCGGCACCTTTTGAGGCATTGTACGGTCGTAAATGCCGATCACCTCTTTGCTGGGCGGAAGTCGGTGATAGTCAACTCACAGGCCCAGAACTGGTGGTAGATACAACGGAAAAGATTTCCCAGATAAGGCAACGCATGGCGGCAGCTCGTGACCGTCAGAAAAGCTACGCTGACAAGCGTAGGAAACCACTAGAATTCCAGGTCGGGGACCGGGTTCTACTTAAAGTCTCACCCTGGAAGGGTGTGGTCCGTTTCGGTAAACGAGGCAAGCTGAATCCACGATATGTTGGACCATTTGAAATTACCGAGAAAATCGGTAAGGTGGCTTATAGATTGAACCTGCCTGCAGAGCTGAGTGCAGTGCACAATGTCTTTCACGTGTCTAATCTGAAGAAGTGCCTGTCAGATGAAACACTCATAATTCCTTTCAAGGAACTCACTATTGATGAACAGCTACACTTCACTGAGGAACCGACTGAGATCACGGATCGAGAGATCAAAACCCTCAAACGTAGGCAGATACCTCTCGTGCGAGTTCATTGGAACTCACGACGTGGCCCAGAGTTTACCTGGGAGCGGGAAGACCAGATGAAGTCCAAGTATCCCCAGTTGTTCCCAAACGAAAACCCCCCAGCACTAAAGCTACAACTGAATTTCGGGACGAAATTCCAAACTAACGGGGGGATGATGTGACACCCCGTTGAAACACGCTAGCTTGGCAGTGGCTGCTTTAACTTTCGGGACGAAAGTTCTTAAAACTTGGGGATAATGTGACACTCTAGGTTTTTCCGAACGAACACCTTGTAATATTTTTGTGTATGTATATGTTATTAAATGAAAATGTGATCTTTATTTGCATAATGTGTGTTGTATGTACGTATTATATATATGTATGTGAGTCGAGACCGTGACTCGCAACCACTCGGTTGCGAGTGGGCCACTCGGTTTCGAGTGGGCCTCTTGGGCCGTAACCGGTTTGGGCCGAAACCCCTTAGCCTATTTTGAACCTTGTATAAAATCCCACCTTTCCCCCACTTCCTTCATTTTACACACACAAACACTTCTACTCTCTCTCAACTAGAAAACCCCAAACAACAATCCATTCTCATCCAACTTTCGGTTCAAGCTTGGATCTCGGTCAAGGAATCTCGGACAAGAAACTCGGTCAAGATCATCACTCGGACACTCCATCTTCTCGGTTTCCTTTTCTTTGTTTTCGGCTCCTCCTTCTCAACCGGTTAGTGTTGTTATTATGTGCATAGGATTTATGTGGGTTAAATGAACTAGAAATGCTTGGTTAGTAGTGTTATACATGATTTTTGGGTGATTTGTGAAGTTGGACTATGTGTGTTAAACCTTATGTATGAATACTTGCTAACATGCTTAAAGATGGCTAGAGAATGGTAGTTTAAGAGTATTCATGGCTAACCATACTATGCTTCATTGTTTCTTGCAAAATGATGATGTTAAACTTAAGATTTCGAATATATATATTGTATGTTTCTTTATTCTTACATGTTGATCTTGATGAAATATGTGATTTTCGGTCCAAAATGTATGGCTATGTTGACATGAAAACCCTAGAAAAACTATGAACTTGTGATGAACTTGTTTGAATATGGTTTGAAGATTTCAAAATGGCAAAGTTTGATCTATTTTTATTAATGGTCAGATTAGGAAAAATGTTAGTAAAACCTTATTGGCTATTACTTGATTTGGGCCTGATTACATAGTACAATGTGGACTGATGTATCTGAATCTACACGTGAACATGATAGGGACAGCATTATGACTCGCAACCGCACCGTTGCGACTCGCAACCATAGTGTGACAACTCGAAACCACCCGATTGCGACTCGAGACTACGACGGTTGCGACTCGCAACCACAACGTGACAACTCGAGACCACACGGTTGCGACTCGCAACCACAGCGTGACAAGCCGAGACATCCTGGTTGCGACTCTAGACCACCTGGTTGCGACTGGGCTGTCCACTTTGGTTATTGGGCCATAGTATGCTTGATATGGGCTACCTGTTGACTGATCTGCGTGTTACTGTTTGACTGCTTAAATGCTAGGGCCGGCCCAATAACCCACTGTCTATATTTTTATGCATGCAACGTGATAGTTATGTGTAGATTTTACGTGATTGCTTGTACACCCAACCTGACCTATACCGGTAACCATGGTAGGACGTGGTGACCAACGTGTTTGACAAGTAACCTAATCTGCCGAGCAACCCAAGGTGAGTTCACACACTAAAAGCATGCATCCCGCAGAGGGACACGGACCAACTACCAAACTTTGGGAAAACACTTTTGACCCATTACTCCGGGGGAAAACAGAATGGGTAATTACTATCTCCGGGGGAGATACGTTTGGATACTATTTATAAATCACAACTAGCCATGCTAAACGAAACTCTATCACCTTAAGTCCCTGCTTACAGTACCGATTAATCGCCGGGGGCGAACGGGTTATTAGTTGATAGCGCTATTAGGTTTGACAACCTCACACCGTGACCGGGGGAGATCGGGCGTGAACTAGTAGACCTTGCAACATGGTCAATGACGATAGACATTGACTCGGGGCACGAATTTATATTCCGTCAACAGTTTCGGTATCTACAGTTTAGTGAGCTTACAGATGGGGTAGCTCCCCACCACGTGATTATAAATGCTTTATCTAAACAACTTAAGTTTTTGGTAAACTAAAACTGGACAACTAGTGAACTCACTCAGCATTATTGTTGACCCCTTACTGCATGCTTTGCAGGTAACCAGTGACTCAGGAGCTGCTGCTTGGGGATGTGTAGTGTTCGTCAAACCCGTGTGTTGGGTTAATTATTTTGAACTAAGAACTATCTTTAAAACTACTTTGGTTTATGCTTCCGCTGTTTTGTTAAACTAATTATCGAACTTAAACTACGATGTTGTTAACTATTTTGGATATTAAATATTTCTACTATTAATTCAATGCTCAGTATTGTAGGTCCCTTTCCGGAGGATGACGAACCTAAACCTTGTTATACTAACCCACTAGCGAGTGCGGAATCCAAGCTAGCAAGCAAACCGGGTTGAGACAAGCATAAACACAAACACACAAGGATTCACCGATTAACACCACTGTATTAATACGAATGAAGGTTCCGGTTACAAGCACAATGTTTACAAATCTAACTTGCAAACTCTCTAGTGTGTGTGTGTGTTTTGATAGAATGCTCTCAAACTCTCTCTATGTGTGCATCTATCTCACAAGCCTCTCAAGTCTCTTTGAAACAACACACTTCATGGGTATTTATACCCACACACAGCAGGTCTGGTTGAAGGATTAGACAGATTGTCCGAAGGACCATCTGTCGACCACAATGGCCATCGAAGGATCTATATATACTTCGAAGGATAGCTTATCCTTCGAAGTCCATCCGTATCCTTCGTGGTTTATCTTTCGAGCCAATCGAAGGATAGACATAATCCTTCGATTGCTCATCCTTCGACTCAGACACTTCACAAACATATTTCTAACTGTTGGGCCAAGTCAAACCAGGAGGACGGTTGACTTGGTCAACTTACAGGACTGACAAGGACATCGTTTACATCGTGACCGAATACAGACAAAGTACAGACATAAGTGCATCAACAAACTCCCCCTTGGCTGTAGCTTTGTCTTTATTCTCTATAGTTGTAGACTCGTCTCGAACTTCGATGGTCTTTGGTCTTCGAGTTCTCAAAACTCTGATGTCCTTTCAAATCTTCAATGCCGGAGGATCTTCAAAGTCTTCACGTATTGAAAGCAGAAAGTGTATCAACAAACTACCCGTATCATGTAGGAAGTGTGTTGGCAAACTCCCCCTTAACATAAGCTCCCCCTTGAGTTATGCTAGTGAAAAACTTTATCTTTATGAAGTGAGATCCTTGAGGTGTTGATGATGGTCAGTGGCAACTCGATCTTCTTCATCACTTGAGTGCCTTCACATCGTGTCTTCATTCCGAAGCTTGTCATCGACCATGTTCTCCTTGCCTTTAGAATCTGCACATGCAAGAAATCTAAACGCGTAATGAGAACAACTGCTTGGAATATAGTTACCATAAATAAATGACACACTCATGACCATGTCACAATCAGACACCGTCCGACAGTTTAAAAGTTTTTCAAATTTATCAATTTCAGATTTCAACTTTCAAAACATGCAAATTTCGACCGTTTATGAAGATTTAGTCATTTCGGTTTTCGTTCAGGTTTCAGGCAACGAAGACTCGAGTTCCAACATCGTACGATCGAAAATAAAGTAGAAATAAAATCTTTTTGGCTTTTATAAAGTTTATATTAAAACACACCTAAAATCTTTTTGGTATTTTTGACTTTTCTAAATGTAAATACTGAAAGCAGTAAATAAATATATACATACATTCTTTTTGTGAGTTTCGAGGGTAAGAGAATCATATCAGTGTATGGTCATGCCAAAACACTCCTGTTGTTCAATTAATTAACATTAAGATAAGCATCCTATAACAATTATCGGTATTGTTGTCCACTTAAGCTCAACTTATCAGATGTAATTATGGCAAGGGGATACGTTAAGGTATGATTTATACTTACCGACCGGTGTTCATCCATATCACGACACATTCCCGTATCAAGGTATGCACGAGGGTTCATCTTACCGGTGAGTATACCGATTATCATCTGTTTGGCCGTATATGATGTGAGAAACTCACTTATTTGATTTGAAAACAAGCCCTATGTGATAGAATCACTTATTGATGAGGAACTTGATTTTCGTATGCATGAGGGCACAGGTGCAAGTCCGTGAACAGGTCAGTACTTCCGTACAGCAGAGAGACGAACTTGACACCCGGATAAATGTGATATTTTATCACTTATTTGAATTGGACATGTGATTGTTTATCACTTATTGAGGTCGAATGCAGTATGTAATATGTACACGTATGTATAGTATCATGGAAGATCTAGACTTGCGTCCCCGTTATTTTTCGGTAAAAGATACAACCATGATACCCAGATGATAAGCAGCATAAAGACCGAATATCTCAGAACCTCGGCAATCTATCAAACGAAATTTCGGTACTAAGACCATATGCCAATGAATGTTTCCCACCTGGTCTTCAGTCGATTTAAGATTTATATCACCCTGCACACTTTAAAATGATTGTGAGCCTACCGATACATCTTATATAGAGCTGCTTATCATTTTTCATTTAAGGTTTAAAGAGGTTTGAGTAGACCACTGATGTACTATCATTTTCTCTTTTGCTCGCCAGGAAACTCATTTTTGATTTTCTATTGTTTTTGTGTTTTTGAAATTTTTCGATGTTTTTGGATTTTTAGATTTTTGGATTTACTCCCCCTAAAATCAATAAACTAAGACAAATTTAAAACACAAAGATATTTACAAAAATGATTTTCCGATGTTGGTTTTACTCTTGCTTGACCTTAATGCCGGTTACCCAAATTAAGTTTTTATCAGAAAAGATTTATCGAATTTTTTGGGAAAATCAGTTGGCACGTCGGTAAGCGGTGCGGACCATGACAACATTGACAAGTTTCATAGAGAAACAATCACGTGTGAGGCGATA
This sequence comes from Helianthus annuus, assembly GCF_002127325.2. Taxonomy (NCBI): domain Eukaryota; kingdom Viridiplantae; phylum Streptophyta; class Magnoliopsida; order Asterales; family Asteraceae; genus Helianthus; species Helianthus annuus. The sequence goes on from NC_035438.2 coordinate 47,153,682, forward strand.
TTCTAGATCAATGTGTCAGGTCAAAGAGTGCTGTATGAGATGATAATTCATAAAGCAGCTTAAATATCGACAAGCATAGGAGAGATTTAGAAATTCAAAACCGTATCCTGCAACTGTTTCATGCATTGCAAGGAATCTGAGTGCTCTCCCAAACTGGATATCCACCCGGTGTGGACTTCAAAGTCGATTTTGTAGCTACTAAGAAATCTCTTGACAGCAACAAGATCATAAACCTCCCGGTCCGGCTGGTCTTCAACATTGCACCAGCGAAGGTCTCTGTCTTTCTCTTTCAGAATTGTTGTGCGGATGTTCAATCCATGCCAAGGCATTCGCACACATTTCATTGGAGTCTTTCCTGATCAAAAACCATAACGACCAAAATTTTGGCGCGTTCTTCATCTGGTCGAATTTTGCAACTTCATTCAACCACATTCTTTCATCTTTTTCTTTCCTCTCTCTCTCCATCAATGGCAACAACATTCTCCTAGATGTATCAATATTTCGGAGTCTATGTCGCCAATCTTGTGCATGGACGCTCCACTATCAACAATCCTAAAACTATCAATAGTTCCTCCTGGAACATCCTGCACACTCATTCAGAGATTAGTTGGAGAGGGGGACCCAAGCCTTCACAGACTTGGGTCGTCCGTCATCATCGAGAATTGTAACATCCATTTCCCGATGATTCGGAATTGATGTAGCTCCCCCTGAAACAATTACCGGTTTTGGTATCCAAATTTGTTTCTGTTTTTCATGTTTAACATCTGATTTAACAGATTTTGTTTGGATGACCTCCGGTTTTAAAACCTTTTCAACTTCTTTTCTTTGTTTCTTTTTCTGTTTCTTTTCTCGTTGGTTAACAAGACGAGGGTCCTGTTTTGGTGAAACAGATCTTTTATGGTAATTGTTACCATGGGGGGCATCAACTTTTGACTTTCTCTTGGTGAGATATGGACAATTCTTAATGATGTGTCCATACTCACAGCATTCAAAGCATGATCTCCGCTCAACAAACCTCGGAGTATCATAACTGTAACAGCTGGATGATGAACTTCGTGATCTTGAGGTACTTGGTCCTACATCACAACCGTTTGTTTGTTGTGTATAGTTGTTTTCACTGTTTCTTTTCAAAATTTTACTTTGTTTAACAGAATCCTTGTTGGATTTGTTTTTGAAAGTATCAATTTTATCAGTCCCTCTTGATTTCACGAAGTTTATCTTCCGATCCTTTTTCTTGTTTTCGCCCTGTTTGCCTTTTCTATTCTCTTGGGCGGCATGATGTTGTTCATGGGGATCATCAACCTTTGCTTTCAACTTATGAAGATATGGACAATTTCGAATTATATGTCCAATTGTACCACATTCAAAACACATTCTCCGCTCTACAAGCCTCGGAGAAACATGTTGATGACCAGACGGAGAACCAGACACTGAACTTTGTGATCTAGATGTGCTTGGACCTAAGTCACATCCATTTGTGTGTTGGGTATAATTGTTCTGATCATTTCGTTTTAAAATTCTAACTTGTTTTACAAAATCAATGTTAGATTTATTTTGAAATGTTTCAAGTTTGTCCGTACCCTTTGATTCAACAAAGTTCATTTTCTGTTCTCCTTTCTTGACAGGAGCTCTCTTGTTTTGCACCCTAGGAACCTTAGGTTGCTCAACCTTAGATTGTGGAATTTTAGGTTGTGCAGCCTTAGGTTGAGTAGCCTTAGACTGTTCAACCTTAGGTTGTTGAACCTTTGGTTGTTCAGTTTTAAGCTGCTGAACCTTTGGTGCTTGGGCATTCTTGCTTTGAGCTCTCTTTTCCTGTACCTGCCCCTTACCCTTTCCAGAATTCACTTGTTGTTTTCGCTCAACTGACAGTTTTTGGTTTCCGTATTGTTTTCTAATTATCTCACACGGAATTGGTTCACATTGAGTGACCGTCACTTTGTTACCTTTGTTTCCCAAAAACTTATCAGTTCTTCCTTCAAAAATTTTCTCAATTAACTCTTGATTTACGTTTTTGATTGGAAAATCTTTGTCAGAATAGATTTTACTGTCTCCCTTGAGCGTATACAACAAGTTATTCTTTTCAATGCTAGGTACATTTGGCTTCATTGCCTTTGGTGTTTCAATCTTACTTGGTTTCACTGGGGGATCACACAAGATGTGATTCTCAATTGGAATTTCTGGTGTAACCAAGTTAGACTGTGGTTTCTTATCTTCTTCAGATTCATCGTCTGAAGAATCAGCATCCTCAATGATCGGAGGACTCTGTTCCTTAACAAACGATGAAGTTTTCACTTTCTCAGACTCAGATTGCCCCGAGGATGATGTACCTGTTTTGAACCCGAGGCCTACTGCAAAATCATCGAGATTGAGTGGCACTGTAGGTTCAAAACGGGGCATCTCCTCGTGATCAGGCGATTTGGAGTAGTTATGATTCATTGGAGGAGGACATGATTTGAATCCTACTCCAGTAAATTTCTCATCCTTCTTTTTCTTTTGCACATCAATAATGTGATCCAAAACATAGCGGGAATTGGAATAGCTTTCCAATTTCTGCTTGATTGTTTCACATTCACACTTTGCTGTGGCTAACTCAACCATCTGTTGCTCAATTGTGTCAATTAAGTTGTTATTAGCATATTGTTTTCTTAAAACAGCCTTTTGTAATTCAGAAACATCATGTTTTAATGACTTAATTGTTTCTTTAAATTCTTTTTCATTTTTGGTTAAAAAGAAGTTAGCTTCAGATGCTTTGGCAAGATCAACAATCAATTCTTGATTGTGTTTTTGTGTGATTTCAAACAGACTTTCCTTTTCTGAATATTCTAGACATTTAGCACATTCAACAACAGCAGAAACAGAGTCAGGTTTAGAATCACATACCTGTGAGGTTTGTCCTTCAACATGAGCCATGAAGGCTGTAAGAAAAGAGAAAGATCCATCTTCAGAGAAAAATTGAGAAAGCTTCTCAGAAGTTCCAGCAGCTTTCTGGCACAGAATAGACTTTCTCTTGCATAAAGCTTCAGCATCAGCCAATAATTCATCAACCTCCAGATCTAAAGCCTCACTTGATATATCACCAGTATCAAGTGATTCACCATCAACACTTCCACTGTAACCCGAGCTATCTTCATCTTCAGAAGATTCACCAGCAGACACGGGTTCTTCAACCTTTTCAACTACTTTGGCATAACAAGCTGTGCCACCATTACCTCCATTACCTCCTTCTCCAAGCTGAACACTCCAGTTACAAATCTCATCAGCTTGAACAACTAATCCTCTGTGGGGATTAGAGTTTGAGGATCCAGAAGTATTTCCTCCCACGGGAACTAATTGTCTGTCAGAATTGTTCTGTTGTTGCTGAGGCTGTCTTTGATTCCTGAAAGGATTCTGATTGCCTTGCTTGGGTGGCTTCTGACATTCCCGTTTGAAATGACCCTTTTCACCACAGTTGAAGCAGGTGACAGCATTTTTATCAAAACCATACTTGGTGTTGTTATTGCTTTCCAAGCTGGTTCTCCCCGTTCTTTCCATAAACTCTTTAGCTCTACGGATAGCACTAGCAAGAGCCCACTTTATATCCATCATCTCAAACTCTTCTTTATCAACCTGCTGATAATCTTCGTTGGTTAGGTTGATATTTCCAATCTGACCCGCAACCAACCCACAGTAGGCGCTAACCAAGGTGTTCAACATCTCCATATGTTCCTTGGCTATCTCAACACTGACTTTTGAAAAATTGGAAGTATCCAATCTGACAGTGTTCGGATTGGAAGTAGCTTGAAAGCTTGAAGAACTTCCATAAAATCCCTGCTGTTGTGGTTGTTGCTGTTGAGCTCTGTTAGGATCCAGGAAAGGCGGTGGAGTGAATTGTTGAGCTGTCTGCTGTTGTTGTTGTTGAGATGAAGAATCTGGTCTTGAATACATCATTGTGTATGCTGAAGGATCAAATTGATTTGCTGTTGGAGGTCCGGTGTTGGAGATGAACGCTGTTTGAAGCTTAGCATGCTGAGAAGCTGGCTTTTCTCCAGTAATACCACCTGCAATCCCAAAATACATCTCGGGATTCTGAGGAGTGGTTGTTCTTTTCGCCTTGAGCTTTTCTTCAACATCTTTGTTTTCCAATTTCTGTATTAGCTCATAAATGGTAATTGTATCCAGAACACCGTTTTCCTTGAGTATCTCAAGATAACTGCTCCACTTTGCTGGTAAGGCATCAGCAAATCTTCTCACCATATCTTGTGGAGTGGCAGAGACTTTGAAAGCAAACATTTCACTCAACAGATGGTGATATCTTGTAGACAATTCTGATAGACCTTCATTCTCCATGCAGGTAAAACCTTCAAACTCTTTCTTTAGCAACTCCTGCTTGATCTTTCTTGATTGAGCATTTCCTTCACACCTTAACGTGAGCATATCCCACAAACTTTTGGTAGTCGTACAGTAGACGAATTGGTGGTATATATCTCTGTGAAGAGCCTGCGTGAGAATCATAAATGCTTTCTTTTCCAATTCAAACTTCTTCTTATCTTCATCAGACAGTGTGCTGTAAGTTTCTGGATTTGATCCTGCAACTTCCAACTCATTTTCAAACGAAGTGAAGAAACACATCCATAAGTCTTGACCTTGCCCCTGAACATAAGTTCTCAACCTTTCTTTCCACCATCCCCAATCATTGATGTGATTAAGCTTTGGCGGTTTCGTGCTTGTACCAGTTTCACTATCATTCTGCATCATTGCTTGAATGCTGTTGCTTTGATTAGTGACCAATGCCCATTGATTTGCCGTTATCATTGCAGCTTGAGTTGGGGCAATAGCCTGCATCCATGCAGTTTTGTTGAACTCTGGCGCAGATTGCGTGGTTGATGATTGCGTAGATGATGACTGTGGAGTCAAAGTTGTCGTAGTCCACGCAGAAGGATCCCATTGACCATTTGTTCCCATTTTATAATTAATATATTAGGTGAAAATAAATTTAGAAAATTGATTTTCACAAACTATTTTAAAACTTGAAAAATGACAACAGCCGAAGGATAAGGATCGAAAGACCTGAAATCACAAACTGTTAAATTCAAACAGATAAGACTCGAAAGATGGCCCGAAAGATAACACTGTTCGAAAGATCAACAGTATTCGAAAGACTACTGTTGAGTTTTCGAACAAAAACTTCGAAAGATTCCCCTACTCGAAGGATCCTTATCTTTCGAAGACAAACAGTAACTCGAATGATGGATCTTTCGAGAAGATTCCTTGACTCGAAAGATGGCACACTGACTTCGAAGGATTGTTCGAAGGATAGTTATCTTTCGAATCTCCTTAATCGAAAGATGATCTGTCGAGCTCGAAAGATATCTTTCGAACACACTCTGACACACTGACACAAGGTTGACTGAAAAGTGACAGGTTGATGTGGTTGGTGAACCACCTTTCGGCAGAAAGGATGTTCTGCACAAACTTTTCACCAATTTTCACCAACTTTGAAAATTTTGCCAAAAAGGGAAGCTTCTTATCCACACCTAGCAACCGGAATATGACCGGAATATTTGCCGGAAAATAGCAAACCTTTCAAGACAAAATTTTAAGTTACCCAATCCTTCCCACACAACACCCGGTTAGTTTAAAACACGTTTTTAAGGATAGAAAGTCCAGAAACACACTAAAAACGGGAGTTAAACCAAGAAAACTTTTGTCCAAACACAAACCAAGGTCTTGCACAAACCCGGTTTAACAAGGAAAAGAGCCACGGCTCTGATACCACTTGTAGGTCCCTTTCCGGAGGATGACGAACCTAAACCTTGTTATACTAACCCACTAGCGAGTGCGGAATCCAAGCTAGCAAGCAAACCGGGTTGAGACAAGCATAAACACAAACACACAAGGATTCACCGATTAACACCACTGTATTAATACGAATGAAGGTTCCGGTTACAAGCACAATGTTTACAAATCTAACTTGCAAACTCTCTAGTGTGTGTGTGTGTTTTGATAGAATGCTCTCAAACTCTCTCTATGTGTGCATCTATCTCACAAGCCTCTCAAGTCTCTTTGAAACAACACACTTCATGGGTATTTATACCCACACACAGCAGGTCTGGTTGAAGGATTAGACAGATTGTCCGAAGGACCATCTGTCGACCACAATGGCCATCGAAGGATCTATATATACTTCGAAGGATAGCTTATCCTTCGAAGTCCATCCGTATCCTTCGTGGTTTATCTTTCGAGCCAATCGAAGGATAGACATAATCCTTCGATTGCTCATCCTTCGACTCAGACACTTCACAAACATATTTCTAACTGTTGGGCCAAGTCAAACCAGGAGGACGGTTGACTTGGTCAACTTACAGGACTGACAAGGACATCGTTTACATCGTGACCGAATACAGACAAAGTACAGACATAAGTGCATCAACAAGTATAATTGGTGGCTGGATCCTGGTCAGACACGCCCTCAAAGCGGGTATTATCCGCAGGTGGATTTTGGGGGTGTGACAATTATTATCATTATTATTATGATTATTATTATCATTATGATTATCATTATGATTATTGTTATTATTATTATCATTATGATTATTATTATTATTATTAGTATTAGTATTATTATTATTATTATTATTATTATTATTATTAGTATTATTATTAGTATTATTATTATTATTATTATATATTCTAATGTTCCCATTAATCTCAACTGATTTTTGGGTTGATCCTGTCCATTGAAAGTCTCCAACTTTTAATCTCAATCGTTTAAATTCAATAGTTTCTTCTAGAAGCGCAGCAGTTGGAGTCTCTCGTAAACTCCCACGTTCTCCCCCACCCACATTTTTTGCTGGTAACCTCCCATGTTTCTGTAAATAAAAAATCTTCTCACGCCAGAACAGCCTCTTCTCCCGTCTTTTCACTCTCCAGCCACCAATCTTCGATGATCGTAGGATCGACCTATTTCTCAAGGTATGTTTTAATTTTCGTTTAATCAAAGGGTTTTTTAATTGATTTATAAGCTTTGCTTAGTATGCAGTTATATACGTGTCTATTTTGCAACAAATTGTGTTTGCTATTCAGATATATATATATATATATATATATATATATATATATATATATATATATGGCGTTATTACAGGGAGGCGTCATCTCAACTCAGGATCGATGGTTTAGATGGGGCCAAAGATTTGACCAAGGTCTCTCTTACCTTTTTTTTTCCATTTTTGCCTTCTGTTTTGTTTTTCCAACTTTTGTTACAATTTGTCTCAAACTGCTTGATTGATTTCTCTTGGGTTTAATTGTTTAAATCATATTCGAAACAAATATGATTGGCAGGTAACGTTTTCAAATCAAAATTGTTGATTTACAAATTGCAGGTCGGTTACTCCATTTTAAAATCAGAATTGTTGATTTGTTGGTGTAAGTTGTTGGATGCAGGTTCGATTTAGATGTCTATTTGAGGATATTCGCAACCAAAGTTGAATGTATTATCTTTCTCAATTCTCATGATCAGCATTCCCCAGGTGTCATTCGCATGAGTCTTTGCTGATAAGGAGAAAAATAATTCAAAGTTATTACGTGTAATCAAGTACTTATAAATTATTTCAACATCTATAAAAAGCACAACTCTATTTAACTTCTCTTATCATGAGTTAGCTGTTACAAATCAAGTACTTACAAATTTCAACTTCTATACATATCATTGCAGGACACTTACAAATTAATTTAGTGTGGATCCAATGGAGTACATGCTATCAATTTGTGGGAATGAGGCTCTTTGGGAGCTCTCATCTCCTGGAATAGTTGCAGCTTTTACATGACATCTGATAACAATTATATGGTTAAGACAATGAAAAGGGAAGAAGTCAAAGTGAGTCATTCCTCCAATCTAATTCAAATTTTTTTTATTACTTGATGTCATAAAGTGATTATATTGTTGGTTTAACATGCTTTTGTTAATAACCATAATACTAAGGAGGATGCTTCTAGCATACTTTGAGCATATATGAAATCCTTTGTAAACACACTCATCACCAAATTTTTTGGATGGCATAGTGTGAAGTTTAGCGGATCTTCACAACGGAAGGTATGACTGAGTAAAACATGAACAAGAACTTAACTTGCTGATTACGTTTTTGTTCATGGGTAGGTGTAGTTTGTTGTTATGGGAAATCTATTCTCTACCAATGTACCAATTAATAGACGGTTTAAATGTTTAGTCTTAATGTTATTGTTTGTATTATTGGATGCAGAGATATGGGGCTGTCACATCCACAATTCCACAAAAAAACTGTGACTAGATTTCAGTTCAACATGATACATACATAAACTTCATGAGTTCGAAGAAGAAAAATCTCATATTATGGCTTGAATGAGGATTCAGTGCATTACTTTTGATTACACAGGGTGTTTATTAAGGTTCATTTGGTAATATTGACTTATTAAGTCTAAGTAGAGTTTATGTTGTTCTTAAACTCATTTGGCCTTAATAGTTAAAATGAATTCTCTTTATTTCTTAGTGTTTGTTCAGGTCCATACACCTTTTAACCACACATACATATTGATACGGATGATATTCGGACAATGTCTAATAATGTTCAAATTGAAAACTGGAAATATATGTGTCTATATCCAAACTTTTTGTTGGTTTTTATATTGGGTTGAAATTCTAATTTTAAAGTTTATCAACTTTAATTACAAATGATTATTCTTCTCTTTGCTTCATCAAGCACGCGACTCATACCATTAATATGGCCGTCCACCGGACGGGCATAGAACTAGTTATTATTATTATTATTATTATTATTATTATTATTATTATTATTATTATTATTATTATTAGTGTTATTAGTATTATAAGTATTATTATTATTATTATTATTATTATTATTATTATTATTATTATTATTATTATTATTATTATTATTATTATTAGTATTAGTATTACTATTATTACTATTGTTAGTATTACTATTATTACTATTACTATTATTACTATTACTAGTATTACTATTACTATTATTATTATTATTATTATTATTATTATTATTATTATTATTATTATTATTATTATTATTATTATTATTATTATTATTATTATTATTATTATTATTATTATTATTATTATTATTATTATATCCTAAGTCGATATATATGCCAGTTACTGCCTATACCATTTATGTATATATATTCATATGTAACATGACCGAATGATTTATCAATTCATTTTATGAACACAAGAACTTCGTTCCACGAAACTCTAAATCTGGAAATCTAACAAAGTGGTATCAGAGCCACATAGACCCAATCCAAGAAATTACAACTCGAGACATGAATCAGGGACAGGGAATTCAAACTCAAATTCCTAAATTTACTGGGCAGAATTACTACCACTGGCACATTCAAATCAAAGTCCTGCTTGAATCTCAAGAATTATGGAGTGTTGTTGATGAAGGAATTCGAGAACAGGGTACAAATCCGACGGAAGAAGCGACGTCAGCGAACAGGATGCAATCAAGAAAGATAAACGTGCACTGCACATCTTATTTCAATCAGTAAGTGAAACCATATGTTGATACACTTTGTGTGGACGCGACTCGGCTCGGTTCGACTCGGCTCGGTTTGACTTGGTTTCGACTCGGTTAGGTACGGCTCAAGCCCGACGTCACGACATTCCTCCGTCGTGCGCCCCAGAGTTCGACACGCGAAGCACGGAGAGCCGCGGACCCATTCCCGTTTACACATCACCATGACATCATCATTGTGATGTCATGGTGATGTCACAGATTTGTCTTATGTTGAATTTATGAAAGTTGTCAACAGAAACATCATCTGGGCCGTAATTCACTTCATTTGGGCCGAAGACTTGAATTGGACTTTGACTAGTATTTGGGCTCCACTACAATCGACGAAACAAAGAATAAGATTAATATGTATGTCGACGAAAAACAGATAGTGTTTCGTCGACTTTAGTGTTTCGTCGTGGCTTCATTGCGTTTCGTCATAGTCTGTGTCTGTGTCTAGTATAAATACCCCTCACAGTTTCTGTGTGAAATAGATGAGAGCATACTCACCGTGAGAGGTTTACTTCAAACATTGTTTGTATATGTTTGTATCGGTTTCATCCCGTTTAATCAATAGATTGTGTTTCTTTGGTTTAACCGTGTTGTTTATTTTACATTGTGTTTGGTTTGCACCGTTACGGGGATTCCGCACCCGTTACCGTGTTTGTGATAAACAAGGATATGGTTTTCGTTAAAAGTTTCGATTTTTATCAAGTTTGAACTTGATTGTTTATGATTTTCTGAAAAAGTGTTCTTAAAAGTTCATATATTCTCTGAAAAACTTTCTAAAAATCTGTTAGAACTTGCTTGTTTGCCAAAGTTTTGGTAAAAACCTTTGTTATATTCTTGTTCACAAGATAAAGATCGGGTTTTCATTAAAAGTTTGTGCATTTTCGGGTTTCGGAAAATTATTCGGTGACCGGAATCTTCAAATATTCATCGTGTTCTTCAGTTAACTTCAAAGTGTTCTTCAATATTTCACCTTTTTGATCTTTTGAGAAGCCACTGTACAATCTGTTTGTGAATTATAAAATTATATTTGAGTTGAAAATGGTGCTCAAAAGCATGGTGGATTGACTGTGTTCGGTGAGATAAGTATGGTCTAGTTTGAATTTGTGTAGTGTGTCAGACAAAAAGATAAGGGATAAGATTTGTTTTTGAGATAAGAACAAGGACAACAGTTTCGTCGTTCATCAGATCTCAACTTCTGTTTCGTCGAATCTACACACATCAAACAATCAGTTTCGTCAACCAAAAAGACCATTCTGTTTCGTCGGATCTGAATTCCCTTCATTTTCGTCGATCTGAACTGTTTCGTCGTTCATATTTATCCTTCCTGTTTCGTCGACTTCTTTGCTTGTTAGAGTTTCGTCATTTTTTAAAACATCCACTAACAATCCAACGTCCACTAATAACTCGGCCCAATAGAAATCTAATAACTTGGTTTGATTTTGTCAGCCTAACATCACGTGAACAACAAAGTGAGGTCTAATAGGATATTTGTAATTGTTTGCCTTCACGTGCTTACAACTGTCCAGCACATGCATTTCATTGATTTGTGGCCCATGTGAAAAGTTAATAAATCAATTTTGGAGGCCAAAGTTTATAGTAATCATATTGCATGTGCTGGGCGACCCCCTTTTAACAACTTGGTCGATTTTTTTCAGATTGCATATGCTGAAGCTTCCTATCGGTCCAATCATATTCACATAGGGGGTGGAGTTTCATCAACATTAATTTTCATCGATCAGCAATCATCACTCAGATTTTGTCATATGAACATCAGAAGTTTCGTCGATTAACAACAAATCAACATCATTCACAGTTTCGTCGGGAAGTGTTTTAAACATCCGAGTTTCGTCGAGTCAATTTTAATCTGAGTTTCGTCGATCTATTTTAAAACACATCAGTTTCGTCGATTCATCAAATATCATTCAGTTTCGTCATAAGCCATTTCGACGAAAGATAAGTGTTTCGTGGAAAGTGTTTCGTCGAGATACTTGTCATTTTTAACAGAAGTGTTGCAAAACTAATTTTAACTGTCTGTTTCAAGTGTGTGACCAGATTTTTCACTTCTATACATCAAATATGAGTTGTACTAGCCCATGGGATTGGAGTACGGACTCACAACCAGTTCAAAAACCAACTTCGATGGCCGAATATTTAGCGAGTACCATACCTCGACAACAACAGTCAATAAGTGCAAGTCAATGGGCATTGGTGTCGAATCAAAATCAGAGCATACAAAGTCTATTGCTTAGTGAGAGTGAGACGGGTAGCAACAATCGGCCGCCAAAGTTAAATCACATGAACGAATATCCATCATGGAAGGGTCGTTTCCACACATACGTTCAAGGGCAAAACAACGAACATTGGACATGTTTCATTAATGCATGCAACCCTGCCCTCGAAGTAGCAGCATCAACTTCAGCGGGTTTTACTAAAATGTCTGAAGACGACAAAAAGGCATATGATTTGGAGAAGAAGGTGTATGCTATTCTCACTCAAGCACTTCACAAAGACATCTACCATAAATTCTCCTATTATAAGAACACAAAAAGTTTATGGGACGCATTGGTAGCGAGAGGAGAAGGAAATGCAGCTTCTAGAAAGACACGCCATGATCTATTGAAGAAAGAGTTTGAATCATTTTGATTCTTGGATAATGAAACTCTCAATGATATGACTTCTCATTATTTATCATTTGATTAGTGAAATGTGTTCTTATAATGTTGCTGCAACTCATCAGGAAATGATTGCACGGTTTGTTGATGCTCTACCTCCTAAGTGGAGTCCATTCATTGAACTTCTAAAGCATACGGGCACTAGGATACAGCAAATGGCACTCTCTGTGAATTCATTCAGAAGTTGGAGCACAAAAACGAAGAGGAAATCCGGAAAGCTAAAATGATTGCACCTCCTCAAAACACAGAAATGTATTTGCCTGGTTTTGGTCCCTCAGCTAGTTCTATTCAGCAACCGAAGCTTCAAACGGCGTTTGTGTCCAACACAAGCTCATCTCCGTTTCAACAGTTCAATCAAGCCCAACCACAGTGGAATCAAAGTGCTTATATGTCGCAATCCATACCCCAACCACAAGCCCAACAGCAACAAGCACATTATATCAACAATCCTTCACTCCAAAACACCAACACTGTCAGAGTTGATACTTCCAATCTTTCAAAAGTCGGTGTAGAAGTTGCTAAGGAACATTTGGAACTTCTCAACACAATGTTCAGTTCATATTGTGGATTGGTGGCAGGTCACATTGGAAACATCAATATGACCAATGAAGATTATCAGCAGATAGACCGTGATGAAATGGAGTTAATGGATATCAAGTGGGCGTTTGCAAGTGCTATTAGACGGGCAAAGGATTTCATGGCTCGAACAGGAAGAACTTCGTTGGAAGGCAAGAATGATACGAAGTACGATTTTGATAACAATGCAGTTACTTGTTTCAATTGTGGCGAAAGGGGACACTTCAAACGTGAGTGCACTCGGCCAAGCAGACAAGGCAACCAGAATCCATTCAGAAATCAGACAAGTACTTCCAATGCCAGTCAAGATGACTGTGGAAAAGGGATAGTAGTTGTGAACAACACCACCAACCAGAACCAGTCTGGACCATCAAACACCAATCGAGCATTGACCGTTCAAGCTGATGAAGGATGTAATTGGTCTGTACAATTCGGAGATGGTAATCAAGGAGGTGGAACTGCTTGCTATGCAAAGATCATCAATCACATCACGCATGTTCACAAAGAAGAATTTGCTGAAAGCGATGAAAGCTTGGGTTATAGCGGGAGTTCAGATGAAGAAGGCTTGAATGCTGGAGATTATAATTCTGAAGATGGATCTTTCTCTTCTCAGACTGCCTTTATGACTAATGTCTCAGCTTCTACAAGTCAGGTAAGATCTGAAACTCATAGCATATGTAGTGATTGTGCTGATATGAAACTTAAATGTGCTGATTTGAAACGTGAATCTGAAACGGTTCATAGTCACAATCAGAGTTTGGTTGTTGAACTGTTAAAGTGCAAAGAGGCAAATGTGGCTTTAGTTCGAAATGAAAAGGAATTTAAATCTGTAATTGAAACCTTAAAGAAAAGTGTTTCCGAAGTGAACAAAGTTGTTTATCATAAATAAGTTAGTATTAACGATTACATTAACATTGTTGAGGAAACCAAAAGGGAACTAGCCATTGCCAAATGCGAGCATGATGCTATCAACCAAAAATTGGAGAGTTATTCTAACTCCCGATTTGTGCTCGCTCACATAATTGACGTTCAACAACTGAAAGGGAACGTGAAAGGCGTAGGGTATAAGGCGTGTCCACCCCCTTTGAGACACAACTATACCAAAATGCCCGATGAAGAGGATATGCCTCGGTATGAACCCAGTGTGCCTCTTGATTATGAGGAAGTTACTACTGGCCTAGGGTTCAAACCAGACAATTCATTGGAGGGCTCATCTGATAACAAAGAAAAGTCATCATGTGCTTCAAATCAAAGTCCTCCAACCATTGAGGACTATGATTCTTCAGATGATGAATCAGATGTAAGTGACCAGGATGAATCAATTGATGAGACGAAAGGAGTAGAAATTCCAATTGAGAATCATATTCTTTGTGATCCTCCTACTCCTGTCGTGCAACCTGTTACCAAGCAAGTGATAGATCCTATCAAAGATGTCAAGAATGACAAGGAATGTGTGTCTGCTGTTAAGAGCAATACCTTGTTGTACACTTTAGTCGGTGATAGTAAAATTTATTCGGACGATGATTTTCCAATTAAAATTGTCAATCCATCTTTGATTGATAAACTTTTTGAGGACAACACGAATAAATTTTTGGGAAAGACCATTCCCGGAGTTGTGGTAACACAATGTGATCCTGTTCCAAAATCAGAAATTAGAAAACAATTTGGAAACCAAAAATCACCGACAAAGCAACAACCAATTGCTTTTAAGGGTAAACAACAACAACGAGCTCCAAAGCCAAAGGCTAAGGTTGGATCAAAAGGAGCTCGTTACAAGAAGAAAACAAAAGACGTTAAGTTTGTGGCCTCCAAAGGTACTGATAAAGTGGAGACTTTTGAAAATAACTCAAATATCGATTTTGTTCAAAAAGTCAACATTTTGAAACGTAATAATGATAACAATTACACTCAACACACAAATGGGTGTGAAGCTAGTACCTCTGGGTCTACAACTTCTACGTCAGGTCGTCGATCAGATTCTCCTAAGTTTGTTGAAAGGAGAACGTGTTTCAAAGGTGAGAAGTTTGGGCACATCATTAAAGACTGCACAAACTCACCCAAACCAAATTTTGTTGAGAAAGCACCACCTGAAAAGGTTCACCCTCAACGTCGTCCCGTTTCACCAAAACATGATAAAAGAACTGTTAAGGAACAAGAAACGAAACAACGACGTCAAAACATCAAAACTGTTGAAAAGGCTTTAAAATCTGAAGTCAAAACGGTAAAAAAGGAACCAAGTTCTTCATAATCATTAAAACCAGAAGTTTCAAAATCTGTTTACAAGAATTAAACTGGTAAACAAAAACAAACTTGGAAACCTAAAACGGGTGAAAGTTCAGGGGGAGGTGTTGTGTTTGAAAATCATCAGGAAATTGAAATTACATTTCTTGATTCTCAAGGGCAACCCAAGTCTATGAAGGCTTGGGTCCCCCTGTCCAACTAATCTCTGAGTGAGTGTGTAGGATGTTCCAGGAGGAACTTTCGATAGTCGTAAGATTGTTGATAGTGGAGCGTCCTTGCACAAGATAGGCGACAAAAGAAACTGTTGCCTTTGATGGAGAGAAAAAGAAAAAGTTGACATAATTGTCTGTTGAAAGAAATTGGAAACTTCGACAAAATGAAAATCATTCATTAAATGTGATTGTTAAAGGCTTTAATCGGGTCCCCGGGATAGATTCAATCAAAGTGTACGCACCTGCAGCACGTCTGAAGTTCACAATCAACAAAATGAACGTGTAGTATACATTTCTTCGCGGTGTGATTAGAGAAAATGTGTTTGTTGAACAAACCAACCGAGTGTGCGGATGCCTTGGCATGGATTGAACAACCGCACACTACTTCTGAAAGAGAAAGACAAAGACCTTCGCTGGTGCAATGTGGAAGACCAGCCGGAACCAAAGGTTTTTGATCGTGTTGCTGTGAAGAGATTTTTCAGTAGCTACAAAATCGACATTGAAATCCACACCGGGTGGATATCCAGTTAAGGAGAGCACTCGGATTTCTGGCAATGCATGAAGCAGTTGCAGATTACGGTTTTGAATTTCCAATCTCTCCTATGCTTGTCGATATTTAAGCTGCTTTATGAATTTTATCATCTCGTACAACACTCTTTGGCCAGACACATTGATCTTAAATATCACCTCACACGTGATTGTTTCAATATGAAACTCGTCAATGTTGTCATGGTCTGCACCGCTTACCGACGTGCCAACTCATTTTCCCAAAATTCGATAAAATCATTTCTGATTAAAATTAATTTTGGTAAACGACATTGAGGTAAAACATGAGTTAACCATCATCGGGAAATCGTTTTCGTAAATATTTGTTTGTGTTTTCTTAATTTATCATAGTTTGTTGATTTTAGGGGGAGTAAATCCAAATTTTAAAAAATCCAAAAACATCGAAAAATTTCAAAAACACAAAAACAATAGAAGATCAAAAATGAGTTTCCTGGCGAGAAAAAGAGAAAATGATAGTAAATCAGTGGTCTGTCCAAACCTCTTTAAACCTTAAATGAAAAACGATAAGCATCTCTATATAAGATGTATCGGTAGGCTCACAATCATTTTAAAGTGTGCAGGGTGATATAAACTTTAAATCGACTGAAGACCAGGTGGGAACCGCACATTGGCATATGGTCTTAGTACCGAAATTTCTTTTGAGAGATTGCCTCAAAATAAGTGATAATATATCACAGATTCTTTGCGGGAGTCAAGTTCGTCTCTCTGCTGTACGAAAGTACTGACCTGTTCACGGACTTGCTCCTGTGCCCTCATGCATATGAAAATCAAGTTCCTCATCAATAAGTGATTCTATCACATAGGGCTTGTTTTCAAATGAAAATAAGTGAGTTTCTCACATCATATACGGTCAAACAGATGATAAATGGTATACTCACCGATAAGATGAACTCTCGTGCATACCTTGATACGGGAATGTGTCGTGTGTGGATGAACACCAGTCGGTAAGTATAAATCATACCTTAATGTATCCCCTCGCCATGATTACATCTGATAAGTTGAGCTTATGTGGACAAAAATACCGATAATTGTTATAGGATGCTTATCTAAATGTTAACAAATTGAACAAAAGAGCGTTTTGGCGTGACCGTACACTGATTTGATTCTCTTGCCCTCGAAACTCACAAAAAGAATGTCTGTAAATATTTATTTACTGTTTTCAGTTTCTGCATATTTGTATATATTTACTTATTGTTTTCCGTCTTTACTTTTGACAAATGAAAATTCCAAAAAGATTTTAGGTGTGTTTTAATATAAACTTTATAAAATCCAAAAAGATTTTGCTTCTGGTTTATTTTTGATTGACCGATGTTGGAACTCGAGTCTATCCTACCCAAAATCCTGATTTTAAGCCGGAAAACAATTGCATCTTCGTAAACGGTCGAAGTTAACAAGTTTTGAAAGTTAAAGGACTAAAATTGATCATTTTCTAAACTTTCAAACTGTTGTCGGTCGGTGTTTGATTGAGAAATTGTCACACATGTGTCGTTTGTTTATGGAAACTATATTCCAAGCGGTTGTTCTCATTATGCGTTTAGATTTCTTGCATGTGCAGATGTTAAAGGCGAGGAGAACATGTTCGATAACAAGCTTCGGAATGATGACACGACGCGGAGGCACTCAAAGGATAAAGATGATGGAGTTGCCGCTGACCCTTCATCAACACCACAAGGATCTGAAGAATTGAAGATCAAAAGATTCACAAGCATGACTCAAAGGAGAGCTCATTCTAAGGGGGAGTTTGTTAACACACTTCCTAAATGAAATGGGGAGTTTGTTGGTACACTTTCTTCTTACGAAGCGTGAAGACTTTGAAGATCCTCCGACACAGAAGACGAACCATCACGAGTAGCGTCCAAGGGAGAGTTTGTTGATACACTTTGTGTGGACGCGACTCGGCTCGGTTCGACTTGGTTTCGACTCGGTTAGGTACGGCTCAAGCCCGATGTCATGACATTCCCCCGTCATGCGCCCCAGAGTTCGACACGCGAAGCACGGAGAGCCGCAGAGCCATTCCCGTTTACACATCACCATGACATCATCATTGTGATGTCATGGTGATGTCACAGATTTGTCTTATGTTGAATTTATGAAAGTTGTCAACAGAAACATCATCTGGGCCGTAATTCACTTCATATGGGCCGAAGACTTGAATTAGACTTTGACTAGTATTTGGGCTCCACTACAATCGACGAAACAAAGAATAAGATTAATATGTATGTCGACGAAACAGATAGTGTTTCGTCGACTTTAGTGTTTCGTCGTGGCTTCGTAGCGTATCGTCATAGTTTGTGTCTGTGTAAAGTATAAATACCCCTCACAGTTTCTGTGTGAAATAGATGAGAGCATACTCACCGTGAGAGGTTTACTTCAAACATTGTTTGTATATTTTGTATCGGTTCTCATCCCGTTTAATCAATAGATTGTGTTTCTTTGGTTAAACCGTGTTGTTTATTTTACATTGCGTTTGGTTTGCACCGTCACGGGGATTCCGCACCCGTTACCGTGTTTGTGATAAACAAGGATAAGGTTTTCGTTATCGATCCACCGGAAAAACGGGACCTACACCATATTCGAAAGAATTGCTCTAGCAACATCATCGAGAGAAGCATGGAATATTCTGCACAAATCTTATCGCGGAGAAAATCGGGTAAAAACAATTAAACTTCAATCTCTTCGATGTGAATTTGATTCATTAAAAATGAGGGAAGGAGAATCAATTGAAGATTTTTTCAATAGAACAATTCTTATTGTTAACCAATTAAGAATGAACGAAGAATCAATTAGTGAACAACGAATCGTAGAGAAAATCCTACGAAGTCTGACTCGAAATTATGAGTCTGTGGTGATAACTGTGGAAGAAACGAAAAATTTAGATAGTGTTTCTACTGAGGAATTGATGGGAATTTTACAATCTCGTGAACTGAGATTAAAACGTTATGAAGATGTCCCAACCCAACATGCATTTCAAATGCAAAATTCCAATCAAGACCGAGTTAACCCAACAAGGAACGAAACAGGGGGAAAGGGACGCGACAAAAACAAGGGTCGAAACTGGATTTTAATCAGATGTTATAATTGTCAGAAATTAGGCACACGACCAAGTTTTGTCATCGGAAGGATGATAACGAGAAATCTGACAGTGTGTTAATCCATAGAGACGAGGAAATCAATGAACAAGACGATACAATGTTCATGATCTTCAATATGGAGGAAACAGTCAAGGATGACTGTTGGTATTTAGATAGTGGTTGCAGTAACCACATGACGGGAAACAGAGAGTTATTCATCAAACTGGATGAATCTGTAAAGAAAGAAGTTAGAACCGGCGATGATAAACGACTGGAAGTGTTAGGCTGCGGTGTCACACCCCATCCACGTAAAACATCAAATCGTGGCAGAAACGTCGGGGAGTGTTGTAACAGAATTATTGTTTCACAACCATGGCACAAAAAGTTATATTTTATTTATCAAACAAACTAGTTTCATTGTCTTAAACAAAAGATACAAGAGTACATCACATAAATTAAACTAAGTCTATCTTCATTTTAAGTCTCTAAGGCACAGGTCCGCCCTAGTGTCACGATCAACATCCTAAGCAACAGCTCCTGAAAACACATGTGAAAATAGGTACGTCAGCATAAAAATGCCTGTGAGTAACATAGGTTTTGTAAAAACAGGATTCATGACTTAGGTTTAAGAAAATGTTTAATGAAGACTTGTCATGAATCTAGTTTAAGTGTTTGCTTTTATAAAATGTTTGAAAAGCGATAGTAAATCAGTTAATATGTATATATATGAAAGAATAATGTATGGTTAAAAGAATAACCAAGTAAAAATAAGTTGTATAAAACAAGTTGTTTTTGTAAAAAAAAAGTCTTGTGAAAAATATGTTATTTGCTTAAAATGTACAAGTCCAAACTAAATGATTAAAGTAACGCTACGACATGTAATATGATACAAGCACTTATATATAGGAAGTACCAGCGGCGTATCCACCATGCTTGTATCATACTACACACATATCGTTACTTAAGTCACTTAAACAAACC
This sequence comes from Helianthus annuus, assembly GCF_002127325.2. NCBI lineage: Eukaryota > Viridiplantae > Streptophyta > Magnoliopsida > Asterales > Asteraceae > Helianthus > Helianthus annuus. Next base: position 47,173,562 of record NC_035438.2, read on the forward strand.
ACCAAATGTATAAAGTCCATGTTTAAACCAACCATCAAATGTTCTTGTCTAAACCATTGTCGTATGTTTAAAAGTCCAAAATGTAGTCATCTATGTGTAACAAATGTTATGTATGTTAAGTAAAATGTGTCCACTTAAACCAAATGTATATATGTACAAAACAAAGTATTTTGAGTATATCAAAAAGTTATGTTTTGCAAAGTAATAGCATGTTTTAATGATACAAACATTTATGTGGTAAGTTAACGCATACATTCAAGCCTTGAGACAGACGGATAACCCTAAGTAAAGGTTATCAAAAGACATGTTTTCGGATTCAATCATTCCTTTCATCCAAACAAACCTAGGATGTCAGGAACGGGATTTGTCAAGTCCTATGGTACCATTACTTACTACCGAGTGGCGTAGCTAATGTTAATGAATGTATATAAGTTCCGTTTATGCAAACCAAATGTTATACCAAATGTAAACATGTTATATGAAAACAATGTACTAAGTATGCTAAGTTAACATACAAAGCAGAAAAGTCATGTAAATCAAGGTGCTAGCATGCTCAGTAAACATACATAGCAAAAATGTAATGTAAAACGATGTGCTAATACGCCAAGTAAACATATGTAGCAAAACAATGTAATGAAATCAAGTACTATAAGTTTACTAAAGAACATAGCAAACATATGATGTGAAAACAAGAAAGCACGAAAGTAACAAGTAGGCACATGTGTTTCACCCCAAAATGTTTGGAAAACAGTAAAAGAGGGGACTATGTACTCACTTGAGATTGCTCAATAGACTTTAGATATCCACCAAGCAAGCTAGAAGATCACGGATTCGAACGACACCTAATATAGGTATCTACATTAATAAACGGACCTATCGGAGGATCGGGTAGTACGAGCGTTTGTAAACCAAATAAGTGTGGGAACTTATGTAATATGGTTTGACAAAGCCTACATACTAAAATGAAACCTATCCTAAGTGCTTTTGACCCGTTACGACCCGTTTAGGTAGCTTATGCCACTTTAACGCGTCGTTCGCGTAAAACGCGTTCGGAACGCCTAACTAGCCCTATGACAAGCAAAATATGCCTTAACATGCTTAATATCGTTGCTAAATCAGTTTAGATGTCAAAAGTTATGTTACATAGGCTTAAAATGAATTTTAGCGTGAAAAGGGCATTTTGGTAATTTACCTAAGGCATAAAAACTACTTATCATACAACCATTTAAACGACGTGACCATAAGGTATAACCTCGGAAGGTTATTCCCTATACAACTATGGTCACCTAAAGTATTTGGTCGGATCCTTAATGATCGACCAATTGGGTCGGGTTCGTAAGTGCAAGCGATTGATTAGATTGCTTACCTTTACGACCCTAAACAAGCACAAATCTAAAAGTGACGAGCTAAACATGCTAGAACATGTTTAGTAAAGTTAGAAAACAGGTTTGGTATTAAAACAAACGGTTTTAATACCCTAGAGTAGTTTGGTTACAAAATACGCGAGAAAACGTATTTTGGCCGAAACTACGACTCGTCACTGAGCCTAGATAACGTGGTAATCAGTAGGTATAGTCACTAGGGACTATAACCATCGTGATTACGCTCACCTTATGAAGTTCAAACGAACTTCGCGTTGACCATAAACTGGTCAATGCAGAAAGTCAAACGCAGTTTGACTTTAACGCTAAAACGAATGAAAAACGCGAAAGAATACTTACAGAAGGTCCCCGCAAGATTTAACTCGATTCGCTTTCAGGTAGGAAGCATATACTTCCACTTAGAAAGCTTTGAATCAAATTAAATGTGAGGAATGCAAGTGAAAGCAAGTGGGTATTTATAGGAAATGGACCACCGTTAGGATCGTTTATCGGGAAACGAGCTTTGATCTAGACCCTCCACTTGTGCCCATTGTTTTGTAATACAAGGGGTACTGGAAAACCATCAAAATTTGCCCTTAGATTGATCAAAAGCATGTCCAATTTCAATGAATACCAGCTGCTATTTTAGAAAATGGTTTTCTGTTACTGGGCTTCTTACACGGCCCGCGTAAGATACATGTAGACACTTACGCGGCCCGCCTGGCAGACTATTCAGAATTTGCAGTTTTAGTCCCTGAACTTCAGAAACATGTATTTTGGCCCATTTTTGGCACGTTTAAGCCCCGTTAACCTCATTTCAAGGCTCTAAGATGAAGTTAAAGTGTAGGGAACTTGAAACATGCTCAAAAATATTCCGGATGTCGGTTCGTTTGGTCGTACGATTGCGATGTTCGCTTAATTACGACGGAATGCGCATAAGTGCGAAAAACGATCCAAATTGCGCGACGAATGGATTTTTCTCATGCCAAACACTAAAATAAAATATTTTAATGCTTGCATAAATTTTTGGACATCCGGATGAATTCAGAACGTAAGTTATGCGCGAAAATGCAAACTTATGCACTTTTTGACGCTTTTAGTCCCTGAATGAGCATAAAGTTTATTTTAGCACACCGAACCCCTCAAAGCCTATTTCTAAGCTATGTAAAGGATATTTAAGGTGTTTTTAACTCATGATCATGTTCCGGAATGTTTGTTACAGTTCGAATCGGCATACTTTCGCAGTTTGTCAATTTTAGTCCATGTAAGCGAATTAACTGGATTTTGCCATACCAAAGCCTTCAAAACTTATTTCTAAGTTATGTAAAGGTTATTTAAGGTATGTTAAGCATAAATTTATGTTCCGGAGTATTTGTCGCGTTAAACTGATTGCGTTCACGCACCAGTTTGCGTATAATTTTCCAGAAAGCGATATAGACTTTGAAATTGAATAAAAACCAAAACATGAAAAACATCAAACATAAACAAAAAAACATAGGGATCAAATAACTTTATTTCATTGATAACTGAATTGTTTACAATGATTACAAGCACAGATGTCACATGCGGCGAAGTGTCCATCACAATTAGAGACAAAACTCGAAGAATACCGAAGGTATTTTATGTAAAAGGTTTGAAACACAACCGTTTAAGCGTAGGGAAACTTATACAGAAAGGGTATGTAGTTTTGCTTAAAAAGGATCAATGTATAATCAAGGATGCAAACAACGAAACTGTTGGAGATATTAAAATGACAAGTAATAAGATGTTTCCACTTCGTCTAAGCAGTGATATAAACCTTGCAATGACCATGACAATAAAGGAGATGTCTGTACTATGGCATAAGAGATATGATCATGTAAATATGGATACACTAATCAGTATAGAAACCAAAGGATTAGTGCTCGGATTACCCAAAATCATGAAGGGCGGAAGTGTATGTGAAGGATGTGTCTCGGGTAAACAGGCAAGGAAATCCTTTCAAAAGAAAAATACATGGCAAGCCAACAAACCCTTACAGCTAGTTCACTCCGATATTTGTGGTCCCATGAGAACTGAATCAATAGGAGGATGCAAGTATTTCATTACCTTTATCGACGATTATTCAAGAAAAACATGGGTATACTTTCTCAAATTTAAATCAGAGGCATTGAATTTTTTCAAGACTTTCAAAGCCTTGAATGGAAAATAGTCCGAAGATTTAATCAAAACTCTAAGAACAGATCAAGGAGGAGAATACTGTAGTAAGGCATTCCAAGATTATCTAAGAATGAATGGTATATGTCATCAACTCACGAATAGCTATACACCCCAGCAGAATGGAGTAGCAGAAAGGAAGAATAGAACATTGATGGAATTGAGTAGAAGCATGATGAATATTAAGCAACTACCAACTGTTACTGGGCAGAAGCAATAGCCTGTGCTACATATATCTTAAACCGAACTATTACCAAGACCAGGCCCAATGTAACTCCCTATGAAGCCTGGTATGGTGTTAAGCCCAGTGTAGAACATCTAAAGGTTTTCGGCTGCTTAGCTTATGTCCATGTTCCAAAGCAACATAGAGGCAAGTTGAATGAAAAATCCGAAAAGGCGGTATTCGTTGGGTACAGTGAGCAAAGTAAAGGTTACAAGTTGTACAATCCACAAACTAATAAAATTATTATAAGTCGTGATGTAGTGTTTGATGAGAGTAAACAGTGGGTTATACCCTCAGAGAGTTCAGAGGCTCCGTTCATAATATCTGACGGAGATGAAACCATATCATAAAAACATGCAGAACCAGACAAGATACATGAAGAACAGATACAAGCTAATGTACCGGAGCATAATGACACAGCAATACCAGAAAACGAAGAACCACATCATGAGACTGTTTGTAATCAGCACAACGAGAACGAGTCATTAGTGGAGTCTGCACAGGAACACGAAGATAATTCCTCCACATCAGATTCGGAGAATGAAGTCATTCGTACTAAAAACATAAACAACGTATATCGAAGAACTAGAGTGCTTACAGAAGCAGAAGTTAGACAGAAATACCATGAGAATCAAGTAGTTAATTTCGTTCTTTTCACTAGTTCTGATCCTACATCATTTGAAGAAGCCAGTCAAGATCCAAGATGGCTAGAAGCAATGAACAAAGAGATAGAGTCCATTCATAAAAATCAAACATGGGAACTTGTAGATCCTCCCTCGCAGCAAAAACCGATTGGAGTTAAATGGATTTACAAAACGAAGTATGATGAGAAAGGTAATGTGGACAAGTACAAAGCCCGGTTGGTTGTAAATGGATACAAACAGAAGTATGGCATAGACTATCAGGAAGTCTTCGCTCCAGTAATTAGATTCGAAACAGTCCGTTTAGTGCTGGCACTTGCAGCCCAATATGAATGGCATCTCCATCAAATGGATGTAAAAACGGCGCTTTTAATGAAAAACTAGAAGAACAAGTGTATATCGAGCAACCTCAAGATTATGTTAAAAAGGGAGAAGAGAAAAAGGTATGCTTTCTCAAACGAGCACTATATGGTTTGAAACAAGCCCCTAGGGCATGGTATAATCAAATAGATGCATATTTTGTTAAAAACAAATTCAAAAAATACATCTATGAACATACATTGTATATCAAAGATACAAATGAGGGAAAGATCGTCATTTGTTTGTATGTGGATGACTTAATAATAGCAAGTAGCTCGGAAAAACTAATTTCAGAATTCAAAAATTCAATGAAAGAGGAATTTGAAATGACGGATATGGGTCGATTACATTACTTTCTCGGCATGGAGATCACTTATGAAAATGGAAATATCATTCTATCACATAAGAAGTACATGAAAAATCTTTTAGAAAAGTACAGGATGACACATTCCAACACGGTATCAACACCAATGGAATACGGTCTAAAATTATCTAAAGATGATCCAGAAGAGTTTGTAGATGAAGGACTATATCGTAGTCTAATAGGAAGCCTAATGTATTTGACAAACACCAGACCAGAGATTATGTTTGCGGTCGGCAAGATAAGTAGGTTCATGGAATGTCCAAAGAGAAGTCACTGGGATGCAGCAAAGCGTATACTAAAATATATCAAAGGAACCCAAGAACAAGGAGTTACATATTCGAAAGGGGGAAAAAAACATTTAACAGGGTTCAGTGACAGCGATTATGCCAGAAATATAGATGACAGCAAGCGTACCTCAGGATATATTTTTCATCTAGGAACTGGACCTATATCATGGCAATCAAAAAAACAAAAGGTAGTAGCGTTGTCTTCAACGGAAGCAGAATATATGGCTCTTTCTCTAGCTGGATGTCAAGCTTTATGGATCAAAGGAATCCTAGATGATCTGCTAGGAAAAGAAGACTACTCAATCCCAATATTTTGTGACAACAAATCAACCATTTGTCTGGCCAGAGACCCGGTATATCATGGTAAAAGTAAGCACATAAGAGTCAAGTATCATTTCATTAGAGACCTAATTAAGAAGAGGGAACTGGAAGTCTTGTTCTGCACAACAAAAGATCAATTGGCAGATATTATGACGAAAGCTCTCCAGCCAAAGGACTTTACTCGGATAAAGGAGTTGCTGCATATGAACCTGAAATGATCAAGCTTACGGGAGGGTGTTAGACGGATGTTTATAAGCTTAGATCATATTATTATTATTATTATTATTATTATTATTATTATTATTATTATTATTATTATTTATTATTATTATTATACTATCCTAAGTCGATATATATGGCAGTTATTGCCTATATCATTTATGTATATATATTCATATGTAACATGACCGAATGATTTATCAATTCATTTTATGAACACAAGAACTTCGTTCTACGAAACCCTAAATCTGGAAATCCAACAATATATCATGACCGCCGTTGCCGTCGGTGATTACTCTGACCAAAGCAAGCATCCACTTCCCTTCCCTGTGATATTTGTATTTGCATAAGCCATACAAGTACAATTCTTATGGCATACTGCTTCGCATTCCTTTAGGTCCATTTTCGCAATCCAATGATGTTCGTCTCATACAGCCACCAGACCAATCTGCATCCTCCCAACCCTTTGAGTTTCTAGGCACAAATTTTGGCTCATCTAAGCACAAACATCTCTGTGTCTTCACAGTGCTCCAGCTTCCATAGGCACCACAAATGTTGTATGAATCACATATATCTTTTGGTAATCTAACCATAAGCTGCCAATGTTTAGCATCTTCTACCCACACTGAACGTTGTACCTCCCCAGAAGAAATCAAGGTTAACCTCGATACAACAGAAATGTTTATAAGATTAAAAGTAAAAGCTACCAATGTTTCATTAATAACCATATTGTATGTAAAGAACTTGTTCCGGCCGAACGCCGATGTAACGTCCCAAAATCCGAATTATAAATTCACCTTGTGTTTAAAGGTTTTAGTTAGTTAACTAAGTAGATCGAATGGCAAAAGTGTACAAAACCCGAACGTTTAACTCACTAATATGATTTCATGGAATATGAAATAAAATGTGAGAAATATGTTATTTAACTTGGTTACCGGTACAAGTTAGATAGTAGTAGTAAAGTTTGGTGACTAAACAATTACCACACTAAACTTAAGGGGCTAAAGGTGACATGTTATGAAAGTTGAATTAATAAAAATGAAATTAAAAAAAACACACACACACACATCAGGTGTGTGTGTGTGTTCGACGCCAGAGCCAAGAGAAGAAGGGGAACCCTTCTAATCACACAAATTCATCCAATTGAAGCCCTAATCATGGCCATTGCTCATGCATGTTGGTGATTTCTTGATCATCTAGACTTACTAAAGCTTAAGGTAAGAAGAATTTGACATTTTAATGAACTTGATTATGTTAGGGTTCAAGAAAATCCATGAGTTTATATGGAATTAGAATGATGTTGAACTAGGATCACCATCTAGAACATTATGTATGCTTAAAAATCGGCTAATCAATGTTGGGAGTGAAAACCCACATAGAGTAGAGTGGGTATGAGTTGTATGCTTGCTAATGTTATCATGTTTAAGTAGAATCATGGCCGAATTTTAGTTATCTTAGTGAATTAGAATGAAACCCATGTGTATGAGTGTGAGAATGATTATGATGAACATGTGAATTTTGATATTAAGATTATGTTGTTGCACAAGATGTTATATGATAGGTTTTGATAGTAAACATGATGTAGAATTGATGACAATGTGATATTGCTTGAATAAAATAGTTCATGAGATGAATTTGGGAAGAACATGCTTAAACTACTTGTGCTATGTGCTTAGGAAGTTGTACGCACACCAAGTGTATGATGAAATGTCTAAGTGAAGTTAAGATGTGAGATTGTATGAAATGGCGTGATATATGTAAATGAGAATAGGATAATGATATGATTAGTACTTTACTAACTTGAAGAATGTGCTCAAGATGGAACTCGTATAAGGATTCGGGTTGAATGTATGTGTGAGTCAAGTTTAAGCATTAGGAGCTTGTACATTGTGTTTGAACGGGTGAGGTTTGCTATGTGGTCTACTAATCCCTTAAATGAGGCTAAAAGTGAGCGTGTACTAAATGTATAGCATATACCTTACTAGCAAGGATGATGTTACGATTATGTTAAGTTGATTCTTATAGGGTGTGGTTATCGAATATAGAATTATGAAAGTATAAGTATGTGTGAATTGATTATGTGTATATTGTGTATGTGACTAGGTGATCATGTAGTTGTATGTGTCATACAACATTACGTATGAAATGAATATCACGTCATTAATATGGTCTACTATATCAATATGAATGCGTGTTCAAAAGTTAGAAGTTATATGCTAGAAGGTTGACTTTCTGAAAGTCAACCAAGAATTTATAGTATGGATAGGCATTTTGACACAAATATAAGAATCAAGAGATCATGGAATATGTGTTAGACCAATTATGTGCTATGTGTGATAACGAATTTGGATTTTGAAGATATTGAACAATGTGGTTGACAAATCATGTCGTATGCGCGTTAGTAAAAGTCAATGTAGATAAGAGTTGAAAAATGTGTATTAATATGAATGAGCATGAATGCTAACATTATTATGGCATGACGACATGAAAGAATAGGAACCACACTAGCATGGACCAAGCATGGAAGGCTAACGGGTCAAGATGAGGCAAGGAAACTGATGCAAACACGGATGCATAAGGTAAGTGATTTCCGTAATCACTTCTTAGTTTGTTTGAGTAATATAATGTTTTAATAAATTAAACATGATGTTTGAGGTTAATTATGTGTCAAAGTCTTTCATCGTAAATGATGGGATTAAAGTTGTCTAAAACGCCCTTGATGGGTATATTGGGCAAACGATCTTAAAAGTAGTTTAGAAACAAGCTATTCGATTAGTGTAATGTTTTGGTCAAGTATGAAAGTGGGGAGAATGGTTTTGTAAGTCATAGACCATTTAATGCGTAATCACCTTAACGGGTCAAAATAAGCTTTGAGTGAAAATGAATATTAATCCGATAGTGCGTAAGTTAGGAATTTCTTTAATCTGGATATGGGATTTCAAGTCCACATGATAGAATGTGAATTTACAAGCATGTAGGAAGAAACGGGAGGTTAAACGGGTAAACGGTTCAAAAGTTATGCGCGTTTTAGTGCGTACGGACGATGAAACGGAGCTGCAGAAAAATGCATTTTCTAGAGGGCGTCGCCGACGGGCTTAGGGGCGTCGCCGACGGGCTCTAGAAAGTCAGTTTTTGGCTGACGGGTTATTTGGCTGTCTACGGAAGTTTTGGGCTACGGGCAATTGCAAGGGCCGTCGCCGACGCCCCTAGGGTCGTCGCCGACGGCCTCCCCATGTTCAAAAACCTGAAAAATGTTATCTAAGTTGATTTGGGTACAGTAGGCTTCGGTTTATTATCCGTGGACCACGGCAGGCCTCCCAAACATGATTTTTATCGTTCCTTTGACGTTTATGGGCTAAAAATCTAAGTCTAAGTACCATGGAATTAATGTATGGATATATAAGAGGTATGTAAGATCTTGAACATGTACGTAAGAGTGTATGCACATATGTAGACGTGTATTTAAGTATATATGAAGGCACGTATGAGTGTATGCAAGTAAGTAGAGACGTAGTAATGAATGTACGTATGTAGATGTGTATTTATGTATATGTGAAGATACGTATGTGCATATGTACGTATGTAGAGACGTAGTAATGTATGTGCGTATGTAGATGTATATTTTGGTATATATGAAGGTACGTATGAGCGTATGCATGTATGTAGAGATATAGGAAGGTATGTACGTATGTAGATGTGTATGTATGCACGTAAGAATGTATGTATGCATGAGTAATACGTTATTAATAGTGTGCCTTGAGAATGAAAAGTAATGCAGGTACATTATTGAAGCCTCACCAGGATATGGATACGCAGATGAAATGCTTAAAGTTAGAAAGATAACGAAATGGGAAGTGTACGAGATTGAATCTTGTTTATGTATTGTGTACTAATGTTACGAATGTATGTGGTGAGTGCAGGTTGTACGAATCACGGGCGGTTATCACGAGGAATAGAGATCAAAGATCGAGTCACAAGATAGATTGTACGGGAATATTTAAGTATGTACTTTAGTAAGCAGGACTTATACTTTATTTTTGTAAAAGATACATATTAAAATGAACTTTCAAGTAAGTCAAGATGTTTGTAATGAAAGAAATTTTATGGCACGAATTTCCGCTGCGACTTTTTGTCAAATACGAATTAGGGTCTAACAAGTTGGTATCAGAGCCATGGTTTGAGTGAAATCAAGTATGAGAAGATGAATACTTGAACTCAAACCTGTGTGCTCTTGTAACAAGAAACCCGTACAATCCGAGACTCGATCAAGATCTAAAGGTAGAAGCAAAGGTATGTATGTATTAGATTATGCATTTGAAGGGGACTAATAGTACGTTATGTTAAGGGTAAGCGCAATTGTTCGGAAGGGATGATCCGTGAATGCGGTCTAGGACCGGCATCAAGGCAAGTAATAAGACGAATTGACCCTAGGTTCGTAAACTTAACGTGTGGACGTATGAAATGGTATAATTAAGCAAGTGAAAGAAAATTTTAAATGAATATAATAACGACATGGTAAAGAGGTTTTAAAAATGTTACACGTGCCGAAACTTAATTCTTCGGACATAAGGTGGCGATTACGCGAAGACACGAAACTGGTACATGGATTGTGTACCTGGCCAGTACACAAGAAACGTATGACGTTCGTGAGACCGCGATAATTGTTACAGGTATGTCCGTTAGAATTAGGTAGAAGGTGGGTGTGTGGGTGAAATGGGTAGTAAGACTCTCGGGAGATTGAGAGTACTACGTAAGAGTCAAATGTATAAGTGATAAGAATGAAGAATGTTGAATCCGTAAGAAAGTACGGTTCAATAAGATATGAATGCAAAGTTTGAATCCGCGAGACGGATTCAACGAATGAAAGATATGAATGCAATGCTTGAATCCGCGAGACGGATTCAAGGAATGAAAGATATGAATGCAATGCTTGAATCCGCGAGACGGATTCAAGGAATGAAAGGTATGAATGCAAAGTTTGAATCCGCGAGACGGATTCAAAGAATGAAGGATATGAATGCAATGCTTGAATCCGCGAGACGGATTCAAGGAATAAAAGACATGCACGAAATGTTTGAATCCGCGAGACGGATTCAAAGAATGAAAGATGTGAATGCAATGTTTGAATACGCGAGACGGATTTAAAACATAGAAGGTACGAAAGGTATGAATAATGTGTTCGAATCCGCGAAACAGATTTAAGATATAAAAGACGAAACTAGTCTACATAAGAAGAAGTCGATAGCTTGACCATGTTTGCGTCAAACAAGTTATATAAGTAGTAATGTAAAGCAAATGAACAAAAGAACGATAAGAATGAAAATATTCGAATGTGTAAGTAATTCGGACCCAACAAGTAAATATTCCTTAAGCGAAAGAATGACCATAAATGGCACGCGAACCTAAATTTGAGTTAAGGAACGAAGTTTGGATTAAGCTACATGTTAGACGTGTTGGTAAATGACTCTTGGGAGTCGGAATGAATGACGGGCTACGACCCGAACAATAACTTAAGTATGGACGGGAAAGGGAAGGTTTGCAAAAAGTTAATGAAATAATTATAAGAATGAAAGAGTTGTGAGTATTTAAAACCCCGAATAAAATAAATTTGAAGAGAAAGTGATAATGACAAGTACCGATGGAAAATGCTAACTTTGATGCTAGGCTCGTTGGCCATATTCATCTGAACAAGATATTGGTGGAAGGATGCTCTTGAGCGGAGACCCACTTCATGAAAGGAAGGAATCGAATCGGCCTTGGCGCTAATTCGTTCAGAAGCGGGCCGATCTGGTTTGCAGATTGTTAGTCTACGCAATAAAAACGAGGTTAGTAAAATGACTAACCCGTGTTGGATAGGTATAGTACAGTACGGTATGGAATGTTGGGATTTAGTTATGGTGATCAAAATGAAATATCATAGATGCTATAACATAATATATGACTAGAATGAAATGAATGGAAATATTTCGAATAAATAGAAACATGAGTGTATTATGATTAATTAGAAAGATAGAAACAAGTCGTAAACATAGGTTGTACAGCCAATAGATTGATGAACGAACCGTTAGTAAAGAGATGTGCTAGGAACTAGCATTATAAAGTGTAATGACACTAGTAAGGGCCCTGGATAAATTTCTGACCTATTATGTGCCTGTGATAGTAAATTACTTAATTAAAGAAGGTAGGAAGAATGTGTACAAATATGTTGTTTATGAACCAAATCTTTAGCCAAGACTCCGAATGTATTTAGTACGTGTTATGCACTTTGATTAAATAAAATGAAAAGGTAAGAGTTAGAATCAGAAAGGTTTCGGGGACGAAACCTCCTTTAAGGGGAGTAGACTTGTAACGTCCCAAAATCCGAATTATAAATTCACCTTGTGTTTAAAGGTTTTAGTTAGTTAACTAAGTAGATCGAATGGCAAAAGTGTACAAAACCCGAACGTTTAACTCACTAATATGATTTCATGGAATATGAAATAAAATGTGAGAAATATGTTATTTAACTTGGTTACCGGTACAAGTTAGATAGTAGTAGTAAAGTTTGGTGACTAAACAATTACCACACTAAACTTAAGGGGCTAAAGGTGACATGTTATGAAAGTTGAATTAATAAAAATGAAATTAAAAAAAACACACACACACACATCAGGTGTGTGTGTGTGTTCGACGCCAGAGCCAAGAGAAGAAGGGGAACCCTTCTAATCACACAAATTCATCCAATTGAAGCCCTAATCATGGCCATTGCTCATGCATGTTGGTGATTTCTTGATCATCTAGACTTACTAAAGCTTAAGGTAAGAAGAATTTGACATTTTAATGAACTTGATTATGTTAGGGTTCAAGAAAATCCATGAGTTTATATGGAATTAGAATGATGTTGAACTAGGATCACCATCTAGAACATTATGTATGCTTAAAAATCGGCTAATCAATGTTGGGAGTGAAAACCCACATAGAGTAGAGTGGGTATGAGTTGTATGCTTGCTAATGTTATCATGTTTAAGTAGAATCATGGCCGAATTTTAGTTATCTTAGTGAATTAGAATGAAACCCATGTGTATGAGTGTGAGAATGATTATGATGAACATGTGAATTTTGATATTAAGATTATGTTGTTGCACAAGATGTTATATGATAGGTTTTGATAGTAAACATGATGTAGAATTGATGACAATGTGATATTGCTTGAATAAAATAGTTCATGAGATGAATTTGGGAAGAACATGCTTAAACTACTTGTGCCATGTGCTTAGGAAGTTGTACGCACACCAAGTGTATGATGAAATGTCTAAGTGAAGTTAAGATGTGAGATTGTATGAAATGGCGTGATATATGTAAATGAGAATAGGATAATGATATGATTAGTACTTTACTAACTTGAAGAATGTGCTCAAGATGGAACTCGTATAAGGATTCGGGTTGAATGTATGTGTGAGTCAAGTTTAAGCATTAGGAGCTTGTACATTGTGTTTGAACGGGTGAGGTTTGCTATGTGGTCTACTAATCCCTTAAATGAGGCTAAAAGTGAGCGTGTACTAAATGTATAGCATATACCTTACTAGCAAGGATGATGTTACGATTATGTTAAGTTGATTCTTATAGGGTGTGGTTATCGAATATAGAATTATGAAAGTATAAGTATGTGTGAATTGATTATGTGTATATTGTGTATGTGACTAGGTGATCATGTAGTTGTATGTGTCATACAACATTACGTATGAAATGAATATCACGTCATTAATATGGTCTACTATATCAATATGAATGCGTGTTCAAAAGTTAGAAGTTATATGCTAGAAGGTTGACTTTCTGAAAGTCAACCAAGAATTTATAGTATGGATAGGCATTTTGACACAAATATAAGAATCAAGAGATCATGGAATATGTGTTAGACCAATTATGTGCTATGTGTGATAACGAATTTGGATTTTGAAGATATTGAACAATGTGGTTGACAAATCATGTCGTATGCGCGTTAGTAAAAGTCAATGTAGATAAGAGTTGAAAAATGTGTATTAATATGAATGAGCATGAATGCTAACATTATTATGGCATGACGACATGAAAGAATAGGAACCACACTAGCATGGACCAAGCATGGAAGGCTAACGGGTCAAGATGAGGCAAGGAAACTGATGCAAACACGGATGCATAAGGTAAGTGATTTCCGTAATCACTTCTTAGTTTGTTTGAGTAATATAATGTTTTAATAAATTAAACATGATGTTTGAGGTTAATTATGTGTCAAAGTCTTTCATCGTAAATGATGGGATTAAAGTTGTCTAAAACGCCCTTGATGGGTATATTGGGCAAACGATCTTAAAAGTAGTTTAGAAACAAGCTATTCGATTAGTGTAATGTTTTGGTCAAGTATGAAAGTGGGGAGAATGGTTTTGTAAGTCATAGACCATTTAATGCGTAATCACCTTAACGGGTCAAAATAAGCTTTGAGTGAAAATGAATATTAATCCGATAGTGCGTAAGTTAGGAATTTCTTTAATCTGGATATGGGATTTCAAGTCCACATGATAGAATGTGAATTTACAAGCATGTAGGAAGAAACGGGAGGTTAAACGGGTAAACGGTTCAAAAGTTATGCGCGTTTTAGTGCGTACGGACGATGAAACGGAGCTGCAGAAAAATGCATTTTCTAGAGGGCGTCGCCGACGGGCTTAGGGGCGTCGCCGACGGGCTCTAGAAAGTCAGTTTTTGGCTGACGGGTTATTTGGCTGTCTACGGAAGTTTTGGGCTACGGGCAATTGCAAGGGCCGTCGCCGACGCCCCTAGGGTCGTCGCCGACGGCCTCCCCATGTTCAAAAACCTGAAAAATGTTATCTAAGTTGATTTGGGTACAGTAGGCTTCGGTTTATTATCCGTGGACCACGGCAGGCCTCCCAAACATGATTTTTATCGTTCCTTTGACGTTTATGGGCTAAAAATCTAAGTCTAAGTACCATGGAATTAATGTATGGATATATAAGAGGTGTGTAAGATCTTGAACATGTACGTAAGAGTGTATGCACATATGTAGACGTGTATTTAAGTATATATGAAGGCACGTATGAGTGTATGCAAGTAAGTAGAGACGTAGTAATGAATGTACGTATGTAGATGTGTATTTATGTATATGTGAAGATACGTATGTGCATATGTACGTATGTAGAGACGTAGTAATGTATGTGCGTATGTAGATGTATATTTTGGTATATATGAAGGTACGTATGAGCGTATGCATGTATGTAGAGATATAGGAAGGTATGTACGTATGTAGATGTGTATGTATGCACGTAAGAATGTATGTATGCATGAGTAATACGTTATTAATAGTGTGCCTTGAGAATGAAAAGTAATGCAGGTACATTATTGAAGCCTCACCAGGATATGGATACGCAGATGAAATGCTTAAAGTTAGAAAGATAACGAAATGGGAAGTGTACGAGATTGAATCTTGTTTATGTATTGTGTACTAATGTTACGAATGTATGTGGTGAGTGCAGGTTGTACGAATCACGGGCGGTTATCACGAGGAATAGAGATCAAAGATCGAGTCACAAGATAGATTGTACGGGAATATTTAAGTATGTACTTTAGTAAGCAGGACTTATACTTTATTTTTGTAAAAGATACATATTAAAATGAACTTTCAAGTAAGTCAAGATGTTTGTAATGAAAGAAATTTTATGGCACGAATTTCCGCTGCGACTTTTTGTCAAATACGAATTAGGGTCTAACAAGTTGGTATCAGAGCCATGGTTTGAGTGAAATCAAGTATGAGAAGATGAATACTTGAACTCAAACCTGTGTGCTCTTGTAACAAGAAACCCGTACAATCCGAGACTCGATCAAGATCTAAAGGTAGAAGCAAAGGTATGTATGTATTAGATTATGCATTTGAAGGGGACTAATAGTACGTTATGTTAAGGGTAAGCGCAATTGTTCGGAAGGGATGATCCGTGAATGCGGTCTAGGACCGGCATCAAGGCAAGTAATAAGACGAATTGACCCTAGGTACGTAAACTTAACGTGTGGACGTATGAAATGGTATAATTAAGCAAGTGAAAGAAAATTTTAAATGAATATAATAACGACATGGTAAAGAGGTTTTAAAAATGTTACACGTGCCGAAACTTAATTCTTCGGACATAAGGTGGCGATTACGCGAAGACACGAAACTGGTACATGGATTGTGTACCTGGCCAGTACACAAGAAACGTATGACGTTCGTGAGACCGCGATAATTGTTACAGGTATGTCCGTTAGAATTAGGTAGAAGGTGGGTGTGTGGGTGAAATGGGTAGTAAGACTCTCGGGAGATTGAGAGTACTACGTAAGAGTCAAATGTATAAGTGATAAGAATGAAGAATGTTGAATCCGTAAGAAAGTACGGTTCAATAAGATATGAATGCAAAGTTTGAATCCGCGAGACGGATTCAACGAATGAAAGATATGAATGCAATGCTTGAATCCGCGAGACGGATTCAAGGAATGAAAGATATGAATGCAATGCTTGAATCCGCGAGACGGATTCAAGGAATGAAAGGTATGAATGCAAAGTTTGAATCCGCGAGACGGATTCAAAGAATGAAGGATATGAATGCAATGCTTGAATCCGCGAGACGGATTCAAGGAATAAAAGACATGCACGAAATGTTTGAATCCGCGAGACGGATTCAAAGAATGAAAGATGTGAATGCAATGTTTGAATACGCGAGACGGATTTAAAACATAGAAGGTACGAAAGGTATGAATAATGTGTTCGAATCCGCGAAACAGATTTAAGATATAAAAGACGAAACTAGTCTACATAAGAAGAAGTCGATAGCTTGACCATGTTTGCGTCAAACAAGTTATATAAGTAGTAATGTAAAGCAAATGAACAAAAGAATGATAAGAATGAAAATATTCGAATGTGTAAGTAATTCGGACCCAACAAGTAAATATTCCTTAAGCGAAAGAATGACCATAAATGGCACGCGAACCTAAATTTGAGTTAAGGAACGAAGTTTGGATTAAGCTACATGTTAGACGTGTTGGTAAATGACTCTTGGGAGTCGGAATGAATGACGGGCTACGACCCGAACAATAACTTAAGTATGGACGGGAAAGGGAAGGTTTGCAAAAAGTTAATGAAATAATTATAAGAATGAAAGAGTTGTGAGTATTTAAAACCCCGAATAAAATAAATTTGAAGAGAAAGTGATAATGACAAGTACCGATGGAAAATGCTAACTTTGATGCTAGGCTCGTTGGCCATATTCATCTGAACAAGATATTGGTGGAAGGATGCTCTTGAGCGGAGACCCACTTCATGAAAGGAAGGAATCGAATCGGCCTTGGCGCTAATTCGTTCAGAAGCGGGCCGATCTGGTTTGCAGATTGTTAGTCTACGCAATAAAAACGAGGTTAGTAAAATGACTAACCCGTGTTGGATAGGTATAGTACAGTACGGTATGGAATGTTGGGATTTAGTTATGGTGATCAAAATGAAATATCATAGATGCTATAACATAATATATGACTAGAATGAAATGAATGGAAATATTTCGAATAAATAGAAACATGAGTGTATTATGATTAATTAGAAAGATAGAAACAAGTCGTAAACATAGGTTGTACAGCCAATAGATTGATGAACGAACCGTTAGTAAAGAGATGTGCTAGGAACTAGCATTATAAAGTGTAATGACACTAGTAAGGGCCCTGGATAAATTTCTGACCTATTATGTGCCTGTGATAGTAAATTACTTAATTAAAGAAGGTAGGAAGAATGTGTACAAATATGTTGTTTATGAACCAAATCTTTAGCCAAGACTCCGAATGTATTTAGTACGTGTTATGCACTTTGATTAAATAAAATGAAAAGGTAAGAGTTAGAATCAGAAAGGTTTCGGGGACGAAACCTCCTTTAAGGGGAGTAGACTTGTAACGTCCCAAAATCCGAATTATAAATTCACCTTGTGTTTAAAGGTTTTAGTTAGTTAACTAAGTAGATCGAATGGCAAAAGTGTACAAAACCCGAACGTTTAACTCACTAATATGATTTCATGGAATATGAAATAAAATGTGAGAAATATGTTATTTAACTTGGTTACCGGTACAAGTTAGATAGTAGTAGTAAAGTTTGGTGACTAAACAATTACCACACTAAACTTAAGGGGCTAAAGGTGACATGTTATGAAAGTTGAATTAATAAAAATGAAATTAAAAAAAACACACACACACATCAGGTGTGTGTGTGTGTTCGACGCCAGAGCCAAGAGAAGAAGGGGAACCCTTCTAATCACACAAATTCATCCAATTGAAGCCCTAATCATGGCCATTGCTCATGCATGTTGGTGATTTCTTGATCATCTAGACTTACTAAAGCTTAAGGTAAGAAGAATTTGACATTTTAATGAACTTGATTATGTTAGGGTTCAAGAAAATCCATGAGTTTATATGGAATTAGAATGATGTTGAACTAGGATCACCATCTAGAACATTATGTATGCTTAAAAATCGGCTAATCAATGTTGGGAGTGAAAACCCACATAGAGTAGAGTGGGTATGAGTTGTATGCTTGCTAATGTTATCATGTTTAAGTAGAATCATGGCCGAATTTTAGTTATCTTAGTGAATTAGAATGAAACCCATGTGTATGAGTGTGAGAATGATTATGATGAACATGTGAATTTTGATATTAAGATTATGTTGTTGCACAAGATGTTATATGATAGGTTTTGATAGTAAACATGATGTAGAATTGATGACAATGTGATATTGCTTGAATAAAATAGTTCATGAGATGAATTTGGGAAGAACATGCTTAAACTACTTGTGCTATGTGCTTAGGAAGTTGTACGCACACCAAGTGTATGATGAAATGTCTAAGTGAAGTTAAGATGTGAGATTGTATGAAATGGCGTGATATATGTAAACGAGAATAGGATAATGATATGATTAGTACTTTACTAACTTGAAGAATGTGCTCAAGATGGAACTCGTATAAGGATTCGGGTTGAATGTATGTGTGAGTCAAGTTTAAGCATTAGGAGCTTGTACATTGTGTTTGAACGGGTGAGGTTTGCTATGTGGTCTACTAATCCCTTAAATGAGGCTAAAAGTGAGCGTGTACTAAATGTATAGCATATACCTTACTAGCAAGGATGATGTTACGATTATGTTAAGTTGATTCTTATAGGGTGTGGTTATCGAATATAGAATTATGAAAGTATAAGTATGTGTGAATTGATTATGTGTATATTGTGTATGTGACTAGGTGATCATGTAGTTGTATGTGTCATACAACATTACGTATGAAATGAATATCACGTCATTAATATGGTCTACTATATCAATATGAATGCGTGTTCAAAAGTTAGAAGTTATATGCTAGAAGGTTGACTTTCTGAAAGTCAACCAAGAATTTATAGTATGGATAGGCATTTTGACACAAATATAAGAATCAAGAGATCATGGAATATGTGTTAGACCAATTATGTGCTATGTGTGATAACGAATTTGGATTTTGAAGATATTGAACAATGTGGTTGACAAATCATGTCGTATGCGCGTTAGTAAAAGTCAATGTAGATAAGAGTTGAAAAATGTGTATTAATATGAATGAGCATGAATGCTAACATTATTATGGCATGACGACATGAAAGAATAGGAACCACACTAGCATGGACCAAGCATGGAAGGCTAACAGGTCAAGATGAGGCAAGGAAACTGATGCAAACACGGATGCATAAGGTAAGTGATTTCCGTAATCACTTCTTAGTTTGTTTGAGTAATATAATGTTTTAATAAATTAAACATGATGTTTGAGGTTAATTATGTGTCAAAGTCTTTCATCGTAAATGATGGGATTAAAGTTGTCTAAAACGCCCTTGATGGGTATATTGGGCAAACGATCTTAAAAGTAGTTTAGAAACAAGCTATTCGATTAGTGTAATGTTTTGGTCAAGTATGAAAGTGGGGAGAATGGTTTTGTAAGTCATAGACCATTTAATGCGTAATCACCTTAACGGGTCAAAATAAGCTTTGAGTGAAAATGAATATTAATCCGATAGTGCGTAAGTTAGGAATTTCTTTAATCTGGATATGGGATTTCAAGTCCACATGATAGAATGTGAATTTACAAGCATGTAGGAAGAAACGGGAGGTTAAACGGGTAAACGGTTCAAAAGTTATGCGCGTTTTAGTGCGTACGGACGATGAAACGGAGCTGCAGAAAAATGCATTTTCTAGAGGGCGTCGCCGACGGGCTCTAGAAAGTCAGTTTTTGGCTGACGTGTTATTTGGCTGTCTACGGAAGTTTTGGGCTACGGGCAATTGCAAGGGCCGTCGCCGACGCCCCTAGGGTCGTCGCCGATGGCCTCCCCATGTTCAAAAACCTGAAAAATGTTATCTAAGTTGATTTGGGTATAGTAGGCTTCGGTTTATTATCCGTGGACCACGGCGGGCCTCCCAAACATGATTTTTATCGTTCCTTTGACGTTTATGGGCTAAAAATCTAAGTCTAAGTACCATGTAATTAATGTATGGATATATAAGAGGTATGTAAGATCTTGAACATGTACGTAAGAGTGTATGCACATATGTAGACGTGTATTTAAGTATATATGAAGGCACGTATGAGTGTATGCAAGTAAGTAGAGACGTAGTAATGAATGTACGTATGTAGATGTGTATTTATGTATATGTGAAGATACGTATGTGCATATGTACGTATGTAGAGACGTAGTAATGTATGTGCGTATGTAGATGTATATTTTGGTATATATGAAGGTACGTATGAGCGTATGCATGTATGTAGAGATATAGGAAGGTATGTACGTATGTAGATGTGTATGTATGCACGTAAGAATGTATGTATGCATGATTTAGATACGCCGAGTAATACGTTACTAATAGTGTGCCTTGAGAATGAAAAGTAATGCAGGTACATTATTGAAGCCTCACCAGGATATGGATACGCAGATGAAATGCTTAAAGTTAGAAAGATAACGAAATGGGAAGTGTACGAGATTGAATCTTGTTTATGTATTGTGTACTAATGTTACGAATGTATGTGGTGAGTGCAGGTTGTACGAATCACGGGCGGTTATCACGAGGAATAGAGATCAAAGATCGAGTCACAAGATAGATTGTACGGGAATATTTGAGTATGTACTTTAGTAAGCAGGACTTATACTTTATTTTTGTAAAAGATACATATTAAAATGAACTTTCAAGTAAGTCAAGATGTTTGTAATGAAAGAAATTTTATGGCACGAATTTCCGCTGCGACTTTTTGTCAAATACGAATTAGGGTCTAACAGCCGAATCCCCACTAAACCTAATACCATTCCATGGTCCTGCCCGGAACTTGATCATATTTTCGCCTTGTTTGAGTATGTGCTGAGGATAACCATGTGTGTCAATGCTGTAGGTAAATTCACCTGGAGCTGGATCTTCACTGCCTTTCCATGATGATAGACGCCATTCCCTGCCCGTCAACAGGTCCCTCCCGAACTTCATTTCAGGCAAAAGTGTATCAGTTGGATAATCAAAACTCTGCCAGAGAATCTTTACGTTGTCTCCGTCCGTCATGACTAAGTTTCCGTTGTCATCAAGCTTTGCAGTCGCATTTCCTGAGGATGTTGTGTTGGATGACCACATTATACCATTGGTACTATTGTTCATGAGGACAAGACTTCCTGGATGGACAATCTTTAACACGCCTGATGATGCGATGGTGAGTGGGTGTTCTCTGTTGGCAACCCAAACAACTGTTTTGACATATATTTTCTTGTACCATATGCCAAGGTAGCTATTCCCAGAGCTACCCGGCTTGAAAAAGCCAAGTTCAAAGGTTCCGGCAGGCGACACCAATGTATCTTTTTCTGTCAAGAACTGTAAATCTGAAATGATATTGATTTCGGCAGTATAGATTTTCTGAATGGGGAGTGAAACAAGTAAAAGAACAAGTATAGCTACTCTCTCCATTTTTCCTCTCAAGATTCTAAAAATGTCTTTATGTTTTGTTTATTATATATATCTAGCATAAGATGGACGCTATTTCTCACCAACCAATTGGTGGGGTGCGTTATCTTCTTTTTTCTATTTCATTTAATGCCTAATATTATTATTTAGATGACGTTAAAAGATGTGATTATAACCTGGAGGAGAAAATTCGTTTGCACAGACTCAAGGATCCATCCAAACTTTATGCTGCCGTGCCGTGTGGGTATGTATAGTGCCCTGTGTCACACGGCAAGAAATTACTTGGTGACTAAAATCTGTCTACATTAAACATACGCTGTCTTCTAAGTTTTTTCTTCACTCGTTTTGTCCAAGAACAGTTGTCTCCATGTGATAACGCCATAACGGCACCTCTACAATTTCCATCTTCTTAGACTATGAGGTGTGGAGGGGCATGGGTTGGGGGCATTGCTCGACACGTGACGAGTATGGGATCCACAAGGTAATATTCAAAAACAAGGGGTGTGGTGTGGCTTGGCTTCTGCTGGCATGGCCAGCCATATGGATTTTTTTTTTTTTTTGGTATAAACTACTTTAAATTTCATTTTATTAAAATAACACAGTAACTAAAACTAGTAGGCAACCCGCGCGTTGCGGCGGGCTCGTGAACTTTGTAAGGGTATGTGCCTTGGGTAATAATCAAGTCTAAAATTCAGCAACTCCACCACAATCACACACTATGTAGGTCCGGCTAGGGGAGGATCTAGTCGTCTAATCCTTGTGTACAAACCAACCCGGTTGTGCGGAATCCAACCGGGAAAGCAAACCGAGAGCGAGAACACAATATACAATGATTCAACATTTAAACAGAAGTGTATTGATTCAGCAAAGTTTATTGTACAAGATGATACAAGAAGTAAGCTTAATAAACTCTCTGATAAACTCACACTTCTCTCTCTGTGTTCTATTCTCACACGGGTCTTCTCTATCTTGTTTTGTGTCTTCAGTCTGTTTATATAGCACAGATACGGCAAAACACAAGCAGGTCTCGACGAAATGCATGAGCAGACGACGAAACTCGATCAAGGTCGACCAAACAGACATGTTTCGTCGACATAAATTTTGTTTCGTCGACTTGGGCTTTGGCCCAAACAGTTGAGGCCCAAGTCTTCTCTTTCTTTGTCTCGTCCACTTGGTTTCAGCCCAAGGACAAAGGTCAAAGCCCTTCGTTGTTTCGGCCCACATTTGTTGTTGCGCACGATGGAGGAATGTCGTGACGTTGGGCTTGAGCTGAACCTAAGTTGAACCGAACCGAGTCGCGCCGAACCGAGTCGCGTCCACATAATATGTATCAACAAACTCCCCCTTGGACGCTACTCGTGAGATTCGTCTTCCATGTCTTCTCTGTCGGAGGATCTTCAAAGTCTTCACGTGTCGTAAGTAGAAAGTGTATCAACAAACTCCCCTTTTCATGTAGGAAGTGTGTTAACAAACTCCCCCTTAAGATAAACTCTCCTTTGAGTTATGCTCGTGAATCTTTTGATCTTCAACTCTTTAGATCCTTGTGGTGTTGATGATGGTCAGCGGCAACTCGATCATCTTTATCTTTTGAGTGCCTTCCCCTTTTCATGTAGGAAGTGTGTTAACAAACTCCCCCTTAAGATAAACTCTCCTTTGAGTTATGCTCGTGAATCTTTTGATCTTCAACTCTTTAGATCCTTGTGGTGTTGATGATGGTCAGCGGCAACTCGATCATCTTTATCTTTTGAGTGCCTTCACGTCGTGTCTTCATTCCGAAGCATGTCATCGAACATGTTCTCTTCGCCTTTAGCATCTGCACATGCAAGAAATCTAAACGCGTAATGAGAACAAATGCTTGGAATATAGTTTAACATAAACAAATAACACACATGTGACCATATTTCAATCAACTACCGTCCGACAGTTTGAAAGTTTAACAAATTGTTCAATTTTAGGTTTTTAACTTTCAAAACTTGCAAATTTTGACCATTTATGAAGATTTAGTCGATTTGGTTTTCAATAAGGTTTCAGGTAACGAAGACTCGAGCTCCAACATCGTACAAACGAAAATAAAATAGAAATAAAATCTTTTTGGCTTTTAGAAAGTTTATATTAAAACACACTTAAAATGTTTTTGGAATTTTTGAATATTTCAAATGTAAAGACAGAAAGCAGTAAGTAAATATATACAAAGATGCAGAAACTGAAAGCATTAAATAAATATTTACAGACATTCTTTTTGTGAGTTTCGAGGGTTTGAGAATCATATCAGTATACAGTCATGTCAAAACGCTCTTGTTGTTCAATTAGTTCACATTAAGATAAGCATCCTATAACAATTATCGGTATTGTTGTCCACTTAAGCTCAACTTATCAGATGTAATCATGGCGAGGGGATACGATTAGTGTATGATTTATACTTACCGACCGGTGTTCATCCACATCACGACACATTCCCGTATCAAGGTATGCACGAGAGTTCATCTTACTGGTGAGTATACCATTTATCATCTGTTTTGACGTATATGAAATGTGAGATACTCACTTATTTTGATTTGAAAACAAGCCCTATGTGATAGAATCACTTATTGATGAGGAACTTGATTTTCAGATGCATGAAGGGCACAAGAGCAAGTCCGTGAACAGGTCAGTACTTTCGTACAGCAAAGAGACGAACTTGACTCCCGGATAAATGTGATATATTATCACTTATTTTGTTGGACATGTGATTGTTGATCACTTATTGAGGTCGTATGCAGTATGTACACGTATGTATAGTATCATGGAAGATCTAGACTTGCGTCCCCGTAATTTTTCGGTAAAAGATACAACCATGATACCCAGATGATAAAACAGCATAAAGACCGAATATCTCAGAACACCTCGGCAATCTCTCAAACGAAATTTCGGTACTAAGACCATATGCCAATGAGCGGTTCCCACCCGGTCTTCAGTCGATTTAAGTTTATATCACCCTGCACACTTTAAAATGATTGTGAGCCTACCGATACATCTTATATAGAGCTGCTTATCGTTTTTCATTTAAGGTTTAAAGAGGTTTGGACAGACCACTGATGTACTATCATTTTCTCTTTTGCTTGCCAGGAAACTCATTTTTTTTCTATTGTTTTTGTGTTTTTGAAATTTTTTTTTTCGATGTTTTTGTATTTTTCAAATTTTGGATTTACTCCACCTAAAATCAACAAACTATGATAAATTTAAAAGACACAAAGATATTTACAAAAATGATTTTCCGATGTTGGTTTTACTCTTGCTTGACCTTAATGCCGTTTACCAATAATAAAAAGTCAAATCTTGATTTGTCAAATGCTTTGGTAAAAAGGTCGGCACGTTGGTCATCGATGTGGACCTTAACAACATCGATTAGCCTTTTATCAAAGCAATCACGTATGAAGTGATATTTGATTTAGATGTGTTTGGTCTTTGAATGCTGCACAGGATTTCTAGTGATCTGTAAGGCAGCAGAATTATCAACGTAAATAGGAGTAGTTAGGAATTCAAAACCGTAGTCGCGCAATTGTTGTTGGATCCACAGGACTTGGGAGCAACAACTTGAGGTAGCAATGTATTTAGCTTCGCATGTTGATGTAGCGACACACGTCTGCTTCTTGCACTGCCATGTGACTAGGCGATTTCCCAAAAACTGACATCCAGCCGTTGTGGATTTGCCGTCGATTTTGCATCCGCCAAAATCAGAATCACTGAAAGCGATCAAATCAAAGTTATTATCCCTAAGGTACCATAGACCGGTGTCAGGGCAACCCTTCAAATAACGAAAAATCCTTTTTGCAGCTGCAAGATGTGAGGCCTTCGGGTTGACTTGATATCTGGCAAGCAGGCACGTTGGGTACATTATATCTGGTCTTGATGCTGTGAGGTACATAAGAGATCCGATCATCGCGCGGTAGTATGAGGGACTAACAACTTCACCCTTCAAGTCTGGATTAATTCCGTGATTTTGCTACAATGGGGTACCGATGGGCGTTGCATCAGACATCTGGAACCGGCTCAAGATGTCACCAACATATTTAGTCTGATGGATGAATATCCCAGACTCAGTTTGTTGCACTTGTAGTCCCAAAAAGAAAGTCATTTCCCCCATAGTACTCATCTCGAATTTATCCTGCATAATACGCTCGAAATTCCTACACAAAACATCATTAGTAGAACCAAATATAATATCATCAACGTATACCTGTACCAGTAGAAGATCTCCATCTTGTTCTTTGATGAAAAGAGTACAATTGATAAGACCTCTGCGAAATCCATTCTCCAGCAGATAATTAGATAAGGTTGCGTACCAAGCTCGCGGTGCTTGATGTAGACCGTAGAGAGCTTTGTTGAGTAACCAAACCCGATCGGGATGGATAGGATCTTCAAAACCTGGAGGTTGTTCGACGTACACCTCTTCTTCAACCACACCATGTAAGAATGCACTTTTGACGTCCATCTGATAAACCTTGAATCCTTTGAATGAGGCATACGCCAGGAAGATCCGAATTGCTTCCAGACGTGCAACAGGTGCATACACTTCGTTGTAGTCGATCCCTTCTATCTGACGAAACCCTTGAATGACTAATCTTGCTTTGTTTCGGATAAATACTCCACGGTCGTCCTTTTTGTATTTATACACCCAACGGGTACCAATCTTCTTGTAGTTCTCAGGTTTCTCAACTAGCTTCCAGACACCTAGCTTCTGGAATTGTTGCAGTTCTTCCTGCATTGCTTCAACCCAAGAACTACCTTTCAAAGCTTCTTTAATAGATTTTAGTTCTTCTTGTGAAACGTAACACGCAAAGGACCAATCGTTTTGTTGACCAGATTCTCGAATCGCCACATACAAGCCTGCATTGTTGTTGTTTCGCAACATGTTTCTTGTTTGAATGCCACTCTGTACATTTCCGATGATGTTTTGTTGAGGATGGGTATTGTGAATCCTTGTTTCTGGATTATCTTGAACTGGAATATTTGTACCTAGATTGTTGAGATTGAGATCAAAAACCAATTCAATACCCGGAATTGACGAAGAGGATGATGCAGTAGCTTCAGCTGTTCTAGGGGCGTCCACTGGAGGTGTAGCCTCTGAGGTACCATGAACTGCTGTTGTTGGAGCTTCTTGATCTGCATCGAGAAATTCATCATCCTCTGAAAATACGTTCAATTCGGTAGCATCGTGAAAATCCTCATTGTCGAGAGCATTATTGTTCACTGAAGATGGTTCTTGATTGACAACAATTGGAGGAACCAACGGTGAATCTGTTGCGTTGTCACTCTCTAAAAACATCCTTGCCGCAACATTTTCTTCAACTGCTTCAACATTGATCGAATTGAAAAAGTCAATGTACTCAAACATCCAAGGCTGACCAGGACATTTGACTGGCAATGTATGCCTTTGTACTCTGACCTCAGACCATTCCTCGACCCTTTTAGTCTCGAGATTCCAGACTCTTAAGTTTGGGGTGGCATACCCAAGAAAGTATCCTTCAATTGCTTTTGCCCCAAACTTTCCATTAGGATCGATTATTGTGCACGGAGCTCCAAACGGTTCAAGATATGACAAACTTTCCATTTGGATCGATTATTGTGCACAGAGCTCCAAACGGTTCAAGATATGACAAATCTGGTTTCCGTTTGTTAAGAAGCTCAAAGCAGGTCTTGTTGTGCCTTTTGACTGTAAGGACCCGGTTCAACGTGTAACATGCAGAGGCCACAGCTTCACTCCAGAAGGGAATCGACAACTGTGACTCTACCAACATTGTCCTAGCAGTCTCGATCAATGTACGGTTTTTACGTTTAGCGACGCCATTCTGTTGAGGAGTAAAAGCCGCACTAAATTCGTGAAGAATACCTTTTGAGGTGCAAAACTCCGCCATGGCATGATTTTTAAATTCAATACCATTGTCGCTGCGTATCCGTCTAACCTTCAGCTTATACAAATTCTCAATCTGAATGATTAAGTTTTTGATAATACGGAAAGTTTCACTCTTGTGTGCCATGAACGCCACCCAAGAAAATCTTGAATAATCATCAGTTATCACGAGGCAATATTGATCATTCTGGATGCTTTTATGCTTGATAGGACCGAACAAATCCATGTGCAAACGTTCGAGCGGAACGGCCACCGTGTTGATCTTCTTAGTCGGGTGTCGCTTCTTCGTTTGTTTTCCTTTCTTGCACGAGACACAGACGTCTTGAAGATGGAAGTTTTTAAGAGGAACACCATTCACCAATTCATTTGACACCAAATGATTCATTTTGCGTAAGTGAATGTGACCCATTCGTCTGTGCCAAGAGATTGAGTCTTTTTCTGTGGCTTTGGAAACGAAACAGGTTGCTTGTGCAGACGTTGTAATAGCTTGGCTCATATCAAGGAAATACAAATCATTTATCCTTGGAGCTGATAAGAGAATCCATTCTTTTGGAATCTTGAAGCCGGGTTTCAGCACATAACATCCATTTGCATCAAAGTGTACTGAAAACTTCTTATCACAGATTTGTGAAACGCTGAGAAGATTGTGATCAAGTTATTGTACAAAGTTGATCTTGTCAATGCTTACAACCCCGTTGGATATCATTCCTTCACCAGTAATATATCCGCCTTTATCTCCAGCAAAAGCAACATAACCTCCTCTAATAGATTTGACATCGTAGAGAAGCTTCATGTCGCCTGTCATGTGTCTGGATGCCCCACTATCAACAATCCAATGTGTAGGTCCCGAAATCAGAGGATCGATAACAACAACCTAGTCCTTGTTTATAACAAACAATGTTACGGGTGCGGAATCCCCGTAACTATGCCAAATCAAACACAGTTATATAAGAGCACGGTTTAATCAACGAAACACACTCTATTGATTAAACGGATGAGAACAAGATCAAACTGATACACACACAATTTGACAGAGTAACTTTAAGGGTATTCTCTCATCTCTAACTTCTAAATGAAACAGATTGTGCCTATATATAGCAGCCTGGGCCAGGGATCCGACGAAACACAAGGTGGGTCGACGAAATGGAACTGGGCCACAACACTAAGCCCATCAGACGACGAAACAAGTCTGTTTCGTCGCTGACCATGATGAAACAGAATGATATGGACACAAGCCTGTTTCGTCGATAAGTGTTCGACGAAACAGCCTGTTTTATCGATGGCTGCAAAATGTTAACTTTTTGCTGCAAACAGACAGCAAACAGCAACACATATAAACACATACATATGACAAAAATACCTTTTACATGCAACATGCATTGTTCATAGATCGTTACACAACAAAAGGAGACAAACAAGTCGAACACAAGCGGATAGGAGGATATCCGACTTGGTCGACGGCAAATACAGACTCGATAAACGATAAAAGACCGTACAAAATACATCATAAATTACAAGACTAGTGACAGACACAAAAATGCATCAACAAACTCCCCCTTGTCTGTTACTCGTCTTCGGTCTTTAAATCTTCCTTCTTCAGTGTCGTTCGGACCACGAACTGCCCGAATGTATTCCCCGATAGTAACAGAAACAAGCGACGCGCTGAAATTTCAACGCCTGATGCGCGTCCTTGTCTTCATAGAAAATGTCATGCCGGTATAACTTGTTAATGTCAGATGCAGACATGTTGACGATCCACATCGGATCCAGCATCCTGAAATTTTCTTGATCGCCATTAAAAACGATCACTGCCTCATGTGTGTCGGAATCATAACACCATAATCGCATTTCACCAAGAAAGTCTTACCTCATTGGCATCAAGGGTATCTTGTCCACCACTTTCGCTGGCTCATAAACAAGCTTGTATCTGCCAGTGTTGGTTGCCGGATCAAGCGTAAACTTGATTTGTTGATAGATGGGGAACTGAGGTTTGTATGACTTGTCTTTCCACCCAGACTTCTTGTTCAACTTAATCAGTCGCTCGAACAACATTGCACCATCATATTTTGAGCGATTTATGAGCTCTATCTATGTCAATGCGGCCACATCATAAAATGGCAAAGATAGAATGCTCAGCAAAGACCGAAAGTACTGGATTCCAAACTCCCGCTTAATGGCAACGCAATGTATTTCCTTCACAAACATCCAACATAGGATTCGCCCACTAGGCTTCGCTTTCTCAAGCAGTAAGTAGTCAAACTGAGCAGCCTCTAGCACGGGCTTGGAAACCTTTGACAAGAACCGTTGACGCCACGCGGAGAACGCATCGGTGGCATTTTCTGATGTATCGCGGTTCTTCAGATGCTCATCAATGTCTTCTACATTGTCTTTTAGCCAATCTTCACCAAACAGGGCGAACTCAGTTCCGTCTTGTCGAACATACAAAGACTTCTTCACATTTCCCTCGAAGCCAATTTCTTCAATGTTCTCAACATTAGTAGATTCCGGCTCACTAGGCATCTTCTCAATCTCATCGTCATCAATATCTCTCATTGCTTTCAGAGTAATCAACTGCTGATGTGAGAGATCTTCAACAATTTCACGTTCTTCAAGAAATTCTCCGGTAACTGGATGAATAACCTGCAATGCCAGATCAGCTGAACTAGGAACAGAGGATATACCAGTCAAAGCTTCAAGCAGTTGTTCTTCAGCAACTGTTCCACTGGAGGTTCCTTGAGAAGATCCGATCACTGATAGCTGAAAGACGACCATTGCGGAGGATGTAGTGGCTGGTGGCTGCTGAGATGTAGCAGAAGGATCAGGATTTCCTTGATCTTCAGGATCATCATCTCGTTTCTGCATAACTTCTTGCTGTTTACATCTATCATCCCATAGTGTAGCAACCTGCTTTCGAAGAAACTCATATCCAGCAGTTATCTTCTTCACTCCCTCAGCTATAGTTGTATTTCATGACTCGTACCAATCTTTCATGAAGTCACATCTACCTTTCAGATCTTCAGCTAACTTTTGAAGTACAGAACTCCTTCTCTCCCTTTCTGCGTCTGCAGCTTTCAAACGGACGTTTTCAGCCTTAAGTTGATCAATCTCAGCTTGTTGGCGTTGTATTACAGCTTGTTGTTCGCCAACAGTGAGCTTCAACTTATCTATGTCCACCTGATGAGTGATCTGATCATTTTTCGTGATCCTAATGAAATCCGTCTGTCTTTGAATACGATCTGCCGCTGCTTCAAGTTGAGAGAATAGGAAGTTATTCTTCTCGTCTTGAGTCATTTCCGAGAAAATCCTTTGACGCACACCACTAGGCTGAGAAGTAGTTGCTCTAATTGCTTCAGCCATTGATCTTTGTGGAACAGCCTGAGGAGATACTGTTTGAGTTTCAGGAGCTGAAGATATTACAGGTGGTTCTTGAACTGGTGCTTGTGGAATAGATTCCCGAGCAGAGGTACTCAAGTATCTTCGAGCTTTCTTCTTCTTCTGATGTTCTGCAGATTTTTCTGCTTTCCTTTTCCTTAAACGTTCCGCTTCAGAATCAGAAGGAACGTATTCTGGATCATCTTCCTATTGAATCTTCCTGAATCTTTTAACGCGACGTTCATCGAGATACATTTCGTATCCAGGCTTGATTAGATAATCATCATCAGAATTAGAATCAACCTCTTCATCGCCACCGGCTGATGTATCACCTGCTGATGCACCACCCGCTGATGTACCACCCGCTGATGTACCACCTGCTGATGTACCACCAATAGTTCCAACACTAGATGCACCAACGGCACCAGTATCGCCACCATCATCACCTTCATCATCACTATCGCTCTCCAAATCAACTGGATCTGGACCAAACTTTTCACTCATTCTTCTTTTCAACTCCGGCTCTTCATCATCGGATTGGCTGTCATCGTGACGCCATTTATGTTCTTCAGGAGCAACGTAATCAGTGTTTCCTAGCGCACCGAACAACTTTCTTGGAGGATCGCTTTCTTTGTATCTTTTGTGCGCAAGATTCTTGATTATCCTTAAAGAATTGAAGTTCATCGCTTCTATCTTCAGAATATCGTTGTTGGCGACCAGGATGTTGAATATTCATAATCATTTGAAGAAACCGTGGATACATCCAGAACTTGTTCCCGGTTATTCTACTTCCAGTTCTCGTCATGTTCTCCTTCATATTGCCGAAAATGTATTTTGAGATGCTAAATGGATTGTTTAGCACCAACGCCACCATGAAACCAACTAGATCATTGCCAGCCATGTCATATCCGGCACGTCTATTGCTAAGGCACTGAATGAGAACGTGTAGCAGAAACTTGTAGCGTAATGGCATATCACCCTTGTTGATTTGAGTGCTGAAGATGTCTCCTGTACACTTCATACGTAACAAGAAGCCTCGCGTACACATGATTGGAATAGAATCTGGAGCGTCCGGATGGTCTTGTAGTTGTAACACTTCGTTCAGAATATCCGGAGATACTATCACATCCAAATTGTTCACACGGCCTCTGATAACATCCTTTCCATCCAATTGCACAACGCTTGCGAAATCCCAGAACGCTTTGATAAGAGACTTGTAAACCGGCGTCGAGAAAGTGACAGCATAGTTTATCCGCGACTCCCTGGTCCATTTCGTGATATCTTTCAGTTCAGCAAGTTGTTCTTCCGGATCCAAATAGGCGATTTGATTATGACGCTTTTCGGACATAATCTCCTCTTCCGTCTTGTTCTCTTTCTTTGTCGCGGGTTTCCGTTTGCCTTCTTTCGGTGCCATCTGTATATGAAAAACATTCACAATAAGTCACTATGTCATAATAAGTGTATTAGACTTATATACAAACATGTTTGAACATCAACTGGACATTAAGCACATAATTACACACTTTCTGTGAACAAGCACCATACAGAAGATTTCACTAAGGCATGGACGACGAAACAGATATCACTCGACGAAACAAAATTATGTTCGACGAAATAGAATTTGACATTTGACCAGCTCAGTTTCGTTGACCATTTTGTTTCGTCGATCAGTTCATCGACGAAACGGATCCAATTTGTTTTGTTGACCAGTTACACGACGAAACAGATTCGTTTCATTGACTGTTCCGTTTCGCCGTTTGCCTGTTTCGCCATGGTTAGGGTTTTGAAATTTGGGCGTTTCGCCGTATGGGGTTTAAACAAGTAGCAGATTATCATTTATCAAAATCAATACTTTGTATAACCCAAACCAAGTGGGAAACATACCCAAGGATTAATGAAGATGTGGTTTCCGGTCAAAAACCTGGTTGAAACTGCAAACCCACAACAATCAACAATCCCCTGTTTTAGTTACATAAACCCAAACCCAAAACACAGTACATAATCGCACATACACCCTAAATCTATCTGTTATTGACAGAAATCAATACAAGTTCAACATCAAATCATGAAACATCAAAGAAACAAGAAGAAAATAAGATCTTCGAGGTTTTTCGACAAAACCGACGGTTCAAAATGTTAAACCAGTGATCGGGAACATCTTAGTACCTTTGATAATCGTAAGATTTAACAGAAAAAATGAGGGTTTTGAGGGTTTGAGTAGGTAACCGAAAGTATGGGGGTTTGGAGTGTTTGGAGAAGATGAATAGATGAAGTTTGAAAAAGTGAACACATATCTGATAGTTGGGACCTTTATACACCGACTCCACTTCGACGAAACGGATATCTTCGACGAAACGGAACACGGGCCTCGACGAAACGGAATTTTGGGCTTGGACTTGGGCTTGTAAACTTAGCCCATGACGAAACAAAAATGGGCCATATTTTGACCAAATGTTGACACTTTGACTTTTGACCAAGCTATTTTGTCGATATGAATCTGTTTCGTTGACCATATTTTGATTCGTCGACTACATTTTGCAGAAATACCAAGGCATGACAATTTGGCACACACTGAACAGATTTTGATTAATTGAAACATTTTTCCATTTTGTTTGAGTTTTCAAATGCAAGGACGTTTTATGAAGTAGGTTTCAGGCTTCCGGCAGTAACACCAAGCTACAACTTTGGCTTAATAAAAAAAAAGAACTTACACACTACACTAAAAACAAATTTAAAGCGTGGAAAACTAAACGAAAAGCAATTGAAAGAAATAAACAACTGTACAAGTGCAACTTTTTGCGAGTTTCAAGGATAAGGAATCATACCAGCTTACGGTCTTAGTCAACATGATTTTGATTTTCTGTTTAAAGCTCTGGATAAGTATACTACCTCGATTATCGGTATTGTTGTCCACATAAACTCAAGCTTATCAAACGTAATCACAAGGAGATACGATTTACGGTAAGGATTATACTTACAAGTCGATGTTAATCCACTCACGACACATTCCCGTATCAAGGTATGCACGAGGATTCATCTTACCGGTGAGTATACCGATTATCATCTGTTTGACCGTATAAAGATGTGAGATACTCACTTATTTTGATTGAAAACAAGCCCTATGTGATAGAATCACTTATTGATGAGGAACTTGATTTTCGATGCATGAGGGCACAGGAGCAAGTCCGTGAACAGGTCAGTACTTTCGTACAACAGAGAGACGAACTTGACTCCCGGATAAATGTGATATTTTATCACTTATTTGAGGGACATGTGATTGTTGATCACTTATTGAGGTCGAATGCAATATGTACACGTATGTGTGGTATCATGGAAGATCTAGACTTGCGTCCCCGTTTTTTTTTTTTTGGTAAAAGAAACAACCATGATACCCAGATGATAAGCAGCATAAAGACCGAATATCCCAGAACCTCGACAATCTCTCAAACGAAATTTCGGTACCAAGACCATATGCCAATGAATGGTTCCCACCTGACTTGAAGTCTGTTAGGTTTGTATCATCCTACACATTTTAGATTGATTGTGAGCCTACCGATACATCGTTAGTAGAGATACTTATCATTTGTTTAACATTTTTGAACACGTTGACCGACCACACTAGTGAATATCATCATCTTCCTTTTTCCAAGAAACTCATTTTTGGGTTTTCTAATTTTTTTTTTTTTTTGAATTTTTGAATTTTTCAGAATTTTTTTTAAACGAAAAGACAGAACATAAAGACATCTTTTTGGATTTTTGAATTTTTCAAATGTTTTTGTATTTTCTTGAAATTTTCTCCCCCTAAAATACTAAAAGGTTACGAAAATGAAAATCTTTTTGTATTTTTTAGAGTTTTGAAAGAAAATATTTACAAAAACGATTAGCCAAAGAAGTTTACTCGGGTATCACCTTAATGCCATTGACCAAAAGTAGATAATCAAACCGTGATTTATTAAAAGCTTTTATAAACAGGTCGGCACGTTGGTGATCGGTGGAGATATGAACGACATCGATTAATCTTTTGTCAAAACAATCACGTATGAAGTGATATTTAATTTCGATGTGTTTGGTCTTGGAATGCTGCATAGGATTTCTAGTGATCTGTAAGGCAGCACTGTTATCAACAAAAATAGGAGTAGATAGGAATTCAAAACCGTAGTCGTGCATTTGTTGTTGTATCCACAAGACTTGGGAGCAACAACTGGAGGCAGCAATGTATTCTGCTTCACAAGTTGATGTAGCAACACACGTTTGCTTCTTGCACTGCCACGTAACCAGGCGATTTCCTAAGAATTGACATCCTGCTGTTGTTGATTTGCCATCAATTTTGCAACCACCGAAATCAGAATCACTGTATGCAGTCAAATCAAAGCTATCATCCCTAGGGTACCAAAGACCGGTGTCTGGGCATCCCTTCAAATAGCGAAAAATCCTTTTAACAGCTGACAGATGAGAGGCCTTCGAGTTGGCTTGATATCTTGCAAGCAGGCACGTTGGATACATGATGTCAGGCCTCGAAACAGTGAGATACATGAGAGATCCGATCATGGTGCGATAATATGAAGAGTTGATGCTTTCACCCTTCAAATCCAGAGTAATCCCGTGATTCTGCGGAAGTGGGGTACCAAGGGGTGTTGCATCTGACATCTGGAACCGGCTCAAGATGTCACCAACATATTTAGTCTGATGGATGAATATCCCAGACTTGGTTTGTTGAACTTGTAGGCCCCAAAAAGAAAGTCATCTCCCCCATAGCGCTCATCTTGAACTTTTCCTGCATAATACGTTCGAATTGCCTGCACAAAGAATCGTTAGTAGAACCAAAAATGATATCATCAACGTATACCTGTACCAACAGAAGATCTCCATCTTGTTCCTTGATAAAGAGAGTGCAATCAATAAGACCTCGTCGAAATCCATTCTCCAGAAGATAGTTGGATAAGGTTGCGTACCAAGCTCTAGGTGCTTAATGTAAACCATAAAGAGCTTTGTTGAGCAACCAGACCCGATCGGGGTGAATAGGATCTTCAAAGCCTAGAGGTTGTTCGACGTACACCTCTTCTTGAACTATCCCATGAAGAAAAGCACTTTTGACATCCATCTGGTAGACTTTGAATCCTTTAAAAAAAGCATAAGCAAGAAAGATCCGAATAGCTTCCAGACGTGCAATAGGTGCATAAACTTCATTGTAGTCAATGCCTTCAATCTGGCGAAAACCTTGAACAACCAGTCTCGCCTTGTTACGAATAACTACTCCACGATCGTCCTTCTTGCATTTAAAAACCCAGCGAGTGCCAATTTTCTTGTAATTTTCCGGCCTTTCAACAAGCTTCCAAACACCAAGCTTTTGAAATTGCTGCAGTTCGTCCTGCATGGCTTCAACCCAAGCATTATCCTTTAAGGCTTCTTTCCAAGATTTCGGTTCTTCATGTGAAATGTAACACGCGAAGGACCAATCATTTTGAAGACCAGATTCTCTAATGGCTGAATGTAAACCAGCATTCTGGTTATTCCTCAGCTGATTACGCGTCTGCACACCGCGATGGACATCTCCTATAATGTTTTGCTGAGGATGGGTATCATGAATCCTCATTTCAGGATTTTCAGGAACACGAGCATTGATACCCATATTGTTAAGATTAAGATCAACAACCAATTCCACACCTGGAATATGCGTAGAAGTGGATGCATTCCCTTCAGCAGTATCTACATTCTGCACATGAGGAGTTTCCAAAGAAGCACCTTGAACAGGGGCAACTGGAGCTGAAGATCCTTCTACCGCATCATGATATTCATCATCTTCCGATGACTCATTGTAATCAGTAGCATCATCAAATACCTCATTTTGTACCGTATTGTTAACCGAAGAAGAACCTTGAGGGTTAACGGTAACAGGTCTAACCAATGGCGAGTCAGCAGCGTTGTCACTATCAAATAACATTCTAGCAGCTGCAGATTCTTCGTCAAAGGTTGGCAGATTAAAGGAGTCAAATAGTCCATCATAATCGAACATCCAAGGATCACCTGGAGCTCTAACAGGACTTGTGTACCTTTGAACCCTTACTTCACTCCATAGCTCAATCTTTTTGGTTGCCAGATTCCATACACGAAAATTTGAAGTTGCATATCCAAGGAAGAAACCATCGATAGCTTTCGCGCCAAACTTTCCATCCGGCTCAATCATAGTACTTGGAGCACCAAACGGTTCTAAGTGAGAAAGATCCGGTTTCCTTTTCTGTAGGAGTTCGAAACAAGTTTTGCCATGCCTCTTAACTGTAAGAACTCGGTTTAATGTGTAGCAAGCAGTCGACACACCCTCCCCCCAGAATTGAACAGGGAGTTTCGACTCTACCAACATTGTTCTTGCAGTTTCAATTATCGTCTGATTCTTCCTCTCAGCGACACCGTTTTGTTGTGGAGTGTAGCGAGAACTGTATTCATGCAGAATGCCCTTAGAAGTACAGAACTCATCCATCACCTGATTCTTGAACTCCGTTCCATTGTCGCTTCTGATCCTCTTAACTTTCAACGTGTAGAGATTCTCCAACATTGTAAGAAGATCTTTGAGGATGCCAGGAGTATCACTCTTGTGTGCCATAAAAGATACCCAAGAAAATCTAGAATAATCGTCAGTAACCACTAGACAGTAAGCATCCCCGAATGTTGTCTTGTGTTTCATAGGTCCAAACAGGTCCATGTGAAGACGTTCGAGAGGCATGCTAACAGTGCTGATTTTCTTCAAAATGTGAGACTTCTTTGTTTGCTTCCCTTTCTAGCACGAAACACAGATATCTTGTAGATGAAAACTTCTCACAGGCACACCATTCACAAGATTGTTTTTCACCAAATGGTTCATCTTCCTCAAGTGAATGTGCCCCATTCTTCTGTGCCAAGATATAGACTCCTTTTCTGTGGCTTTTGAGACAAAGCAAGTGACTTGTGCAGAAGTCGTAATCGCTTGACTCATATCAAGAATAAAGAGATCATTAACTCTTGGAGCCAATAAGAGAATCCATTCTTTAGGAATCTTGAAACCAGGTTTAAGCACATAACAACCGGCATCATCATAATGCACGGTGAACTTTTTATCGCAGATTTGCGACACACTGAGAAGATTATGATTAATTTGACGAACATAATTGATCTTATCGAAACATACAATACCATTGGAGATACTTCCCTCTCCAGTGATGTATCCGCCTTTGTCTCCCGCAAATGCGACATAGCCTCCTCTAACATTTCTCACATCATACAGAAGCCGTAAGTCGCCTGTCATGTGCCTGGATGCTCCACTATCAACAATCCAATGACTATTAATAGTTCCTCCTGGAACATCCTGCACATATCATTCAAAGATCAGTTGAGGATGGAGACCCAAGCCTTAGTGGTCTTGGGTCCTCCCTGAGCATCACGAAAAGTGATCTCAATTTCTTGATGATTTTCAAAAACAGCAGCTCCCCCTGAACTATCACCCGTCTTAGGTTTCCAAGTTTGTTTTTGTTTACCAGATTGAGTGTTGTAAACAGATTTTGAAGCTTCTGGTTTTAATGGTTGTGAAACACTTGGTTCCCTTTTTACTGTTTTGACTTCAGATTTTAAAGCCTTTTCAACAGCTTTGATGTTCTTACGTCGTTGCTTCGTTTCTTGTTCTTTAACAGTTCGTTTATCATGTTTTGGTGAAATGGGACGACGTTGAGGGTGAACCTTTTCAGGTGGCGCTTTCTCAACAAATTTATCTTTCGGAGTGTTTGTGCAGTTCTTAATGATATGCCCAAACTCCCCACATTTAAAACATGTTCTCCTTTCAACAAACTTAGGAGAATTTGATTGACCAACAGATGTCGAACCCGTAGAACCTGAGGTACTTGCTTTCTCATCACACCCGTTTGTATGTTGAGTGTAATTGTTTTCACTGTTACGTTTTAAAACCGTGACTTGTTGTACAAAATCGGTGTTTGATTTGTTTTCAAAAGTCTCAATTTTATCCGTACCCTTTGATGCTACAAATTTGACATTACTGTTTTTCTTCTGATAACGAGCTCCTTTTGTTTCAGATTTTGATTGAGAAACGTTAGGCTTTTGAGCTTGCCTTTCTGGTTGTTTACCCTTAGAAGCAATAGGTTGTTGCTTTGTTGGTGGTTTTTGATTTCCAAATTGTTTTCTAATCTCAGCCTTTGGAACTGGATCACATTGAGTTACAATGACTCCTAGAATTGTTTTTCCCAAAAACTTGTTTGTATTATCTTCAAAAACTTTATCAATCGAAGATGGATTGACATTTTTAATTGGAAAAAGGTGATCTGAATAGATTCTAGAATCACCAACTAAAGTGTACAACACATTACTGCTCTCAATGGTAGACACAGATGTCTTGTCATTCTTGACAGGATCTATCACTTGTTTGACAACAGGTTAAACAGCAGGAGTATCAGGATTACAAAGAATATGATTTTCAAGTGGAATTTCTACTCCTTTCATCTTGTCAAGTGATTTATCCTGATCACTAATATCTGATTCTGATTCATCATCTAACGACTCATAGTCCTCATGGAGGACTTTGTTTCGTAGATGTTGAGGTTTCTGGTTGCTGAGATGATGTACTTGAAGAACTGTCCGGTTTGAACCCTAGGCCAGTAGAAAATTCCTCATAATCAAGAGGCACACTGGGTTCATACCGTGGCATATCCTCTTCATCAGGCATATGAGTATAATTATGTCTTAAAGGGGGCGGACATTTCTCATACCCTACGCCTTTCTTGTTTCCTTTCAGTTGTTGAACATCAATGATGTGATCAAGCACAAATCGGGAGTTAGAATAACTCTCCAATTTTTGCTTGATAGCATCATGCTTGCATTTGGCAATGGCTAGTTCCTTTTTGGTTTCCTCAACAATGTTAATGTATCGTTTATGCTAACTTGTTTATGATAAACCACTTTGTTAACTTCAGAAACGCTTTTCTTTAAGGTTTCAATTACAGATTTAAATTCCTTTTCGTTTCGAACTAAAGCCATATTTGCCTCTTTGCACTTAGACAGTTCAATAACTAAACTTTGATTATGACTATGAAGCTTTTCGGATTCAAGCTTCATATATGCACAAGATTTACAAACACTAGGAGCAGGAGTTTCAGAATTTACCTGAATTTACCTGACTCGTAGAGGCTGAGACATTTGCCATAAAGGCAGTATGAAAAGAAAAAGATCCATCTTCAGCGAAGAACTTCTCCATTTCCTTAGATGCTACAGCAGCCTTCTTGATCAGAACTGATTTCTGATATTTCAACTACTCAGCTTCATTTAATAAGTCTTCAACATCAGAACTTGCTTCTTCCTTCACATCAGAATCAGAGTGACAATCTCCCGAAACAGAACTTTCTTCATCAGAACTCCCGGTATAACCCGAACTGTCGTCACTTTCAAAAATTCTTCCTTGTGAACGTGCTTGATGTGATTAATGATCTTTGCATAACACGTTGTTCCTCCTCCTTGATCGCCTTCCCCAAATTGTACTGACGAATCACACCCTTCGTCAGCTTGAACGGCCAATGCTTGATTGGGATTTGATGGTCCAGACTGGTTCTGATTGTTACTCACTGCTACATTCCTCCTTTCACGATTCTCTTGATGGGCATTGACATTTGAAGTACTCGTCTGATTTCTGAATGGGTTCTGATTGCCTTGCTTGCTAGGTCGGGTGCACTCACGTTTGAAGTGTCCCTTTTCCCCACAATTGAAACATGTGACTGCATTTATATCAAACCCATACTTCGTATCCTTTTTGCCTTCCAATGAGGTTCTTCTGGTTCGAGCCATGAAGTCCTTTGCCCTTCTAACTGCACTTGCAAATGCCCATTTGATATCCATTAACTCCATTTCATCCCGGTCGATCTGTTGATAATCCTCATTGGTCATATTGATGTTTCCAATTTGACCTGCGACCAAACCGCAGTAAGCACTGACCATCGTATTAATGAGTTCCATATGCTCCTTTGCTACTTCAATGCTAACTTGTGAAAGGTTTGAAGTATCGACTTGGACCGTGTTAGGGTTTTGAGGTGGAGGATTGTTGGTATAATGAGCTTGCTGTTGTGGTTGGACTTGTGGTTGTGATGGAACAGGAATGTAAGCCCTCGGATCGAACTGAGGTTGAGCAGTATTAACTGGAGGTGGAGGTTGAGGTGTTGGAATATAAGCCCTTGGATCAAAAGCAGGAGTAGGAGCTGAGTGAGGAAACGGAAAGGAACTTGTATTGGACAAAAATGTCGTTTGCAATTTTGGTTGCTGAGCTGCACTGGATCTGGCCAAAGAGTCGAATCCTGGAAGGTACATTTCTGTATTTTGAGGAGCAGGAACTCGCTTAGCTTTCTGAATTTCTTCATCATTCTTATGTTCCAGCTTCTGAATAAATTCATAGATGTTGACCGTATCTAGAGTACCCGTATGCTTCAGTAACTCAATGAACGAACTCCACTTTGGAGGTAAAGCATCAGCAAACCTAGCCACCATTTCCTGTTGAGTTGCCAAAACCCCATAAGCAAACATTTCACTAATCAAATGATAAAAACGTGTAGTCATATCATTTAGGGTTTCATTTTCCAAGAACTGAAATGATTCAAACTCTTTCTTTAACAGATCATGGCGAGACTTTCGAGTAGCTGCATTGCCTTCTCCTCTCGCTACCAAGGCATCCCATAATGTTTTCGTGTCTTTGCAGTAAGAGAATTGATGATAGATTTCTTTGTTAAGTGCTTGTGTAAGAATAGCAAACGCCTTTTTCTCTAAGTCATAGGCTTTATCTTCAAGCATATTAGCATAACCTGCTGAAGTTGATGCTGCTACTTCGAGGGCAGGGTTGAATGCATTAATGAAACACGTCCAAAGTTCGGTGCTTTGCCCTTGAACATATGTGTGAAAGCGACCTTCCCATGATGGAAAGTCATTCATGTGATTCAACTTTGGTGGACCATTGTTGCTGCCCGTTTCACTCTCGCTAAGTAGAAGATTTTGAATGCTTTGGTTCTGATTTGACACTAACGCCCATTGACTTGCACTGATAGCTGGTTGAGGAAACATACTCCTTGCCCATGCGGCTGCGGAAGTTTGATCTTGACCTGGTTGTGGGTCCGTACTCCAATCCCACGGACTTGTGCAACTCATCCTTAATGTATACAAGTAGAATACCTGATCAAATACTTGAAAACACAATGTTATGACAACTTTGCAAACCTTCTGTTAAAAACAACACCACACACGACGAAACACTTTCCCACGAAACAGATTCTGTTTCGTCGAAATCACTTAAGGCGAAACGCAATGTGTTTTGCCGATGGAGTATGGCGAAACAGAATGTATTTCGTCGCTAATTGTTATCGGCGAAACGCTTTTGTTTCGTCGATTGTCTGATTCGTCGTATGTCTGTTTCGTTGAAAAAGCAACCAGAGAGTTGGTGAGGTAGGTCAAATCTTATCCACAAACTGTCAACTCACACGACCTTTCTCACTTTACACCATGCTAAGACTAGCAACCAGGGTATGGTAACAATATTTTTTTAATTGATTTAATTCTTTTCTGTTTTTAACCTTTTTAATTTAAATTCAACTATTATGCGAGAACACTTGAATGTTACTTGAATATATGAAGACCAAGACCCAGAAATATGAATTTTCCGGTCACCGGAAAAATTTTCGAAACCCGAATTTGCACAAGACTTTCAATATAAACCCAGTTTATCACACGAACAAACAATCTAACAGGGTTTTTGATAAAACTCTTTAGCAAACAACACTATTTGAACAGATTTTCATGAATTTTTCCGAAGATTATGAGTTTTAAGAACACTTTTCTGAAAATCACCCACAAACACTTGATAAAACCGAACTATGTTTGATTTTAAACAAGGATAAGAGCCTAATGCTCTGATACCACTTGTAGGTCTCGAAATCGGAGGATCGATAACAACAACCTAGTCCTTGTTTATAACAAATAATGTTACGGGTGCGGAATCCCCGTAACTATGCCAAATCAAACACAGTTATATAAGAGCACAATTTAACCAACGAAACACACTCTATTGATTAAACAGATGAGAACAAGATCAAACTGATACACACACAATTTGACAGAGTAACTTTAAGGGTATTCTCTCATCTCTAACTTCTAAATGAAACAGACTGTGCCTATATATAGCAGCCTGGGCCAGGGATCCGACGAAACACAAGGTGGGTCGACGAAACGGAACTGGGCCACAACACTAAGCCCATCAGACGATGAAACAAGTCTGTTTCGTCGCTGACCATGACGAAACAGAATGATATGGACACAAGCCTGTTTCGTCGATAAGTGTTCGACGAAACAGCCTGTTTCATCGATGGCTACAAAATATTAACTGTTTGCTGCAAACAGCAACACATATAAACACATACATATAACAGAAATACCTTTTACATGCAACATGCATTGTTCATGGATCATTACACAACAAAAGGAGTCAAACAAGTCGGACACAAGCGGATAGGAGGATATCTGACTTGGTCAACGGCAAATACAGACTCGATAAACGATAAAAGACCGTACAAAATACATCGTAAATTACAAGACTAGTGACAGACACAAAAATGCATCAACACAATGACTACTGATAGTTCCTCCTGGAACACCCTGCACATGATCTCACATGATTAGTTGGAGATGGGGACCTAAGCCATTGTGGTCTTGGGTCTTCCATTTTCATCGACAACAATTACTTCCACTTTTCGATGGTTAGGAAATTGTGATGGTCCCCTGAATTTGTGGTCATTTTAGGTTTCCATGTCTGTTGAGTTTTACCAGTTTGATTGTTTGAAAATTTAACTTCGTGATTGTTTGAAGTTTTTGGAAACTTTGAACTTTCTGGTTTAACTGGAACAGATTGTTTTTGAGCCACATCAGTCTTAAGTGCTTTCTCAATCCCCTTGACTTGTTGGCATCTCTGTTTCTTTTCCCTTTCTCTTACAAGGAGGGGATCTTGTTTTGAAGAAACAGATCGCTTTTGGTAATTTCGTTCACGGGGATCATCAACTTTGGCTTTTAACTTATGAAGATACGGACAATTTCGAATGATATACCCAATTTCA
Source organism: Helianthus annuus (assembly GCF_002127325.2). Lineage (NCBI taxonomy): Eukaryota > Viridiplantae > Streptophyta > Magnoliopsida > Asterales > Asteraceae > Helianthus > Helianthus annuus. The sequence goes on from NC_035438.2 coordinate 47,217,880, forward strand.
CCACATTCAAAACATGATCTTCGTTCAACAAACCCCAAAGTAACATGTGATTGTCTTGTCGATGATGAACTTTTTTGATCCCGAGGTACTTGGTTTTGAACTGTTTGGTTCATTTCTTTTCAACATTTTTGCTTGCTTAACAAAATCTAAGTTAGATTTGTTTTCAAATGTTTCAATTTTGTCCGTTCCCTTTGATTTCACAAAGTTCACCTTCTTGTCCCTTTTCTGAGTCTGTTTCCTTTGACCTTGAGTCGGTAATTTACCTTTTGGTTTGGTATGATTTTGCTGCTTTTTCACTGTCGGTAATTTCTGATTGCCATATTGTTTTTGAACTTCGGCCTTTGGAATCGGAGGGCACTGTGTTACCACAACATGTGAACCCGACTTTCCCAAAAACTTACTTGTCGAATTTTCAAAAACTTTACTGATTAAAGATTGATTTACATTCTTTATCGGAAAATCTTTGTCAGAATAAATTTTATCATCACCAACAAGAGTGTGCAGCAAATTCACACTCTCAGACTCTTTTGCAGACATGGACTCGATTGGAACAGTCTTAGCAGGTTGTGCGGGAGGATCACATAGAATATGATTCTCAAGAGGTATGTCCTCTTCTTTGATTACGGTATCAGACTTTGATGAGTCAGTATCATCGGATTCATCATCAGAAGAATCAACATCCTCAACAATAATTGGAGGATCCTGATTCTGTTCAGCAGAAGACAAACTTGTATCTGCTGATACATCCGAATCTGATGATACTTCCGGTTTGTATCCAAGTCCGGTCGCAAATTCCTCAATGTTTAAAGGAACAGATGGTTCAAAGTAAGTTATATCCTCTTCATCAGGCATGGCATCATAATTGTGTCTCACAGGTGGTGGACATTTCTTATATCCAATGCATGTGACATCCCTTTTCTCTTTCTGAACATCAATGATGTGATCCAACACATAGCTAGAGCTTAAATAACTGTCTAACTTGAGCAGGATCGCCTCACTTTCAGTTTTAACACAAGCCATTTCTTTTTGCATTATCTCAAGGCGATTGATATATCAATTTATGTCCGTTTGTTTTCTTGAAACCATTTTTGTTAGCTCGGCTTTATCTTTCTTTAACTTTTCAATCACCGATTTAAATTCCTTTTCATGGTTTTCATAAAACATGTTGGCTTCTGTGCATTTAGAAAGATCCACGGTCAACTTTTGGTTGTGGATGAATGTCACATCATACTTGTTTTGCAAGGCCTCATGTTTGCTTTGCAAGTCACACCACTTAGCATCCCAAGAAACATGTTTGTTTTGCAAGTCAAACAAATTAGGTTTTAAAGCATCATGTTTGCTTTGCAACTCAGACATATTAGCATCTAAATCAGCACATCTAACACGTAAGCTAGCACAATTTTCACAATCAACAACAGTAGGTTCATCGACACATACCTGACTTGATGAACTACCAACATTAGCCATAAAGGCTGAATGAAGAGAAGAAGAAGAATAAGCAGCTTGATCCACCAATATAGATCTTCTATGATTTCCTGCTGCAGTTTCTCCCAATAGCTCATCAACATCTGCATCGACTGACACACTTGACGTGTCATCCAAATGATCATCGCCTGAAGTTGAGGATTCTTCGTCTGAGCTTCTACTGTAACCAGAACTGTCTTCATCTTCAGAAGATTCACCACCATTGGCGGAAGATTCTCCACCACTGGCGTGATTTAGATCCTTGACAACCTCAGCAAAACAAGCTGTTCCATCCGGAATATCATTTCCCAACTGAATTGACCAATCACAACCTTCATCTACTTGTACCACAAGAGCCTGGTTGGCATTTGATGGTCCTGCTTGACTTGGGTTGTTAACAGGCATCAACGTACGCTCGTATTCCTGTTCTGATTCTGTTGATTGCCTTGATTCTTGAACGGATTCTGGTTCCCGTGCTGAGCTGGCTTTGTACATTCTCTCTTGAAGTGACCTCGCTCACCACAGTTGAAGCACTTGACTGACTGTTTGTCGAACCCATACTTGGTATCTTTCTTGCTTTCCAAGCTGGTTCTGCCAGTCCTTTCCATAAAATCCTTTGCTCGCCTTACAGCACTTGCGAAAGCCCATTTGATATCCATCAAATCCATTTCCTCCTTATCGATCTGCTGATAATCTTCTTGTGTCAGATTGATGTTTCCAATCTGACCTTCTACTAACCCACAATACGCGCTCACCAAGGTGTTCAGTAGCTCCATGACTTCTATTTTAAGATATTGAGTTGGACAGTCAAAAAGCCCAAAGGCCAAAAATAAGAGCAAAAACAGAGGAGATGTCTTCCTCAGATCGCCACAATCATTACTTTCGAGAAGCTGGACGTGTCAAGCCGTACTGTATTTGGCTTAGATGGCTGACCAGCAGATGATGTGCTCCCATAACAAGCTTGTTGTTGGACAGGAAGTGGATTCCCGTATAAGTCAGTTGCTACGGCAGATGGCCGATAGCCTTGCTGTTGTGGAGCTGGTTGTAGAGGATTTCCATACAGGTCTGTGGTTGGAGCTGGCTTTACTGGAACTTGTATCGGATTGCCATACAAATCTGTGCTTGTGACAAACGCCGTTTGAAGTGGAGCATGTGAAACTGGTCTTGCAGAAGTGCTAGAAGTTCCATAATACATATCAGGATTTTGTGGCACTGGAACCCTTTTCGCCTTTAGGGTTTCTTCCTGATCTTTGTTTTCCAAGAGCTGAACGAAGTCATTGATATTTGTCGTAGCCAATACTCCATTGTATTTCAAGATTTCCAAGAAACTATTCCATTGAGGTGGCAACGCATCGGCAAACTTTGTGACTACCTCTGCTGGAGTTATTACTACTCCATAATTACCCAATTCAGTCAGCAAGTGATAAAACCGACTTGTCAAATCTCCCAAAGATTCTTTTTCCATACATGTGAAGCCATCAAACTCCTTCTTGAGTAAGTCATGTCGCAATTGACGTGTCGCTTCGTTTCCTACACCCCTCGTCTTCAATGCATCCCATAATCGCTTTGTCGTTTTGAAACTGACAACTGATGGTATATATCCTTGCTCAACGCCTGAGTTAGAATAGCATATGCCTTCTTTTCTAAATCATATTTCTTTTTCTGATCTTCCGAAAGATCGGCAAATGTCGCGACAGTTGAAGCGGCAACCTCAAGAGCTTGATCGAAATCTGTGGTAAAACGTAACCACAATTCCGTGTTTTTCCCAAGAACATATGTATGGAATCTTTCTACCCATCCAGGATATTCATTTATGTGCATCAATTTCGGTGGGCGATTTAGACCTCCGGTTTCGCTTTCGCTTAGGAGTATGCTTTGAATACTTGGAGTTTGATTTGAAATAAACGCCCATTGACCTGTCGAAATTGGATTTGCTTGCGAAGATACCGGTGCGGGAGATTCGGCCCATGATGTCGACAAACCCGTGCTTCTATACTTACTTTCTACGGTAGACGGATTACCCCACCAATCCGGATTCATGTTGAATACTTAAAACTGAATATCATATAAGATCACCTGAAACAAGCAGTTAAGATACTTTTGCAACCCTTATGTTAAAACTTGACAACAATACGGCGAAATGCTTTTCACGAAACAAAGTCTGATTCGTCGACGAAACAGAATTCCTTTTGGGCTTCTGATCGATGAAACGGCCCAACTCAATTTGAGGCCCAATACACGACGAACCTGATTACTGAACGACGAAACACACTTGTGTTTGAAAGATGAAGAAACTGATTTTGTGACGAAACAGAAACTCTTGTTTAAGAGACGAAACAGGAGAAGGTTGATGAAACAATTCTATCGACGAGACAGATGAAGCCCAATAGTGAAGCCCAATGAAATGCGAAGCCCAATTCAGTTTTGTTGGATCCTTTTTGTTCGACGAAACAGAAGAATTGGATGACGAAACCAATTTGTTTGAGATGATCGACGAAGCTGATTACAATTTGAAACCCAACGAAACTGAATAAAGTCTAAGCTCGACGAAACAGGTCAATGATTTAAATGATGTGACGAAACAATTTGTTTCGTCGGTTTGTTTATGTGTGACTAAACCTTCCAAAAAGATAAGATCATAAAAGTTGGTGAAAATTTTCAACACAAAATCTTATCCTTTCTGACACTAGTACACCGATTTCAATCCTTTACCATACCTATCTTACTTTGAAAGTATGGCCACTAATATTTGAATCAACTTCTAATTTTCAATGCACCAACAACTTGAACAGTACATTTAGAAAGGATCAAAAAGTTGATATCATGAAGAACACTTTGAAGGTTTGAATTTTCCGGCCACTAACGAAGTTTCCGAACAACAGATTTTGACGGAGATACTCGATACAACTTGTACCTTCTATAATCTCCAACACTTTTAACAAGTTTTAAACCAAACAACATCAAACAAACACAGATTTTTCGAGTTTTAAATCCAGATTTTTATGAACAAGAACTGGGTTTTTGAAAGTTATCGGAGAATAACTCAAAACCCACTCGAAAATCACACCGGTAACTCGGTTTTCAACAAGAAATCGAGCTTCGTCGATTTGTTTGTGAGTGATGAAACAGAAATGGATAAGGTTGCAGAGGTTGGTGAATTTGGTGAGATTTTTCAAACTCTTTTGACACTCGACACACCCTTTCAAACCAACACCATGCTCAAATGACCAACCACGTATGGCATGAAATATTTTAATCCTTTAAACAATTTCCAATTTCACTTTTAATTTTAAAATCAATGATTATCCAAGAACACCTTGAAGATTTCTTGAATATATGAAGAACACACCCAGAATATTTGAATTTTCCGGTAAACTTATGAGTTTTCCGGTGAACCGTAAATTTCCGAAAACACGATTTTGCTTGAAATGTTTAATAAAAACTAGTATTTAACATGAAGACATGTGCTCAACAAGGTTTTTAACAAAACAAACAGCAAAACAACAAGATTTAACACAGATTTAAAGTGTTTTTCCAGAAAATATAAACCTTAAAAACCCGAAAACAACTCGGTTTAAACAAGGAGAAGAGCCAAGGCTCTGATACCACTTGTAGGTCCGGCTAGGGGAGGATCTAGTCGCCTAATCCTTGTGTACAAACCAACCCGGTTGTGCGGAATCCAACCGGGAAAGCAAACCGAGATCGAGAACACAATATACAATGATTCAATGTTTAAACAGAAGTGTATTGATTCAGCAAAGTTTCTTGTACAAGATGATACAAGAAGTAAGCTTAATAAACTCTCTGATAAACTCACACTTCTCTCTCTGTGTTCTATTCTCACACGGCTCTTCTCTATCTTGTTTTGTGTCTTCAGTCTGCTTATATAGCACAGATACGGCGAAACACAAGCAGGTCTCGACGAAATGCATGAGCAGACGACGAAACTCGATCAAGGTCGACGAAACAGACATGTTTCGTCGACATCAATTTTGTTTCGTCGACTTGGGCTTTGGCCCAAACAGTTGAGGCCCAAGTCTTCTTTTTCTTTGTCTCATCCATTTGGTTTCAGCCCAAGGACAAAGGTCAAAGCCCTTCGTTGTTTCGGCCCACATTTGTTGTTGCGCACGACGGAGGAATGTCGTGACGTTGGGCTTGAGCTGAACCTAAGTCGAACCGAACCGAGTCGCGCCGAACCGAGTCGCGTCCACATAATATGTATCAACACACTACAATATCCTTAACATGTTTTGTATAAAATGACAAAAAGAATGGGGTCGGTTGAACCGTTAAATAGATTTTCCCATTTGACCCGTTCAATAAAAATTACCCATTCGTTTACCAAGAACCTAACATTCTAAATCCTTTAAGTTAATCATGTGCCAATCATATTCACAAGATTAACCATGAAATCCTGGAATTTTAAAAATGATTACAAATATAAAAATTAAATGGCTTCTTAATTAGGAGAAGTTTGTTAAATGATGTTACCAATAATCAATATGGCCACATGACTACATGGTAAATTTACAAAAAAAGTGACAAAATTAAAAGTACCTAAGTTCAGAAGCTTTAAGATGGCAAACCCAAGGGCATGGGATTCTCTTTTTTTGGTGAACATAAAAGAGCATGTCTAGCCATTTCAATATCATCATCCATTTCAGCGTAGACAAGGATCAACCACAAAAGATCAAATGTTCATGGGATAGAAGTGCAGGAGGGATATGAAAAGTTGCTAGTGACTAACAAGTAGACAATGTTTATACGTTACCAGGTGATTTGTAGCAGCAAGAACTGCTACAAATAATGATTCCAAGAAGTTGTGATTCCAAGAAGTTGTGATTCCAGCAAGAACTTGAAGTACAATCCTACCCCTAATAACTATCATGACACACTAGGAGTTTAGATAATAAATAATGAAAATTAAAAAAAAAACACTCTAAACACACCATAGCCGCATTTTCAAGAATTGAGTGTCCTAGTTTGCTAAATCCATTCTATTAGCTCAAAGTGAATTATTCACCTTCGGTTCCTGTGATAGATGCTTAGTTAACACTAAATACATAATACATGGCACACCAAATGATATCCAGATTACATAAGGAGCATCAACATATTACGGGTTGTTGATACATTTTATGTGGACGCGACTCGGTTTGGTTCGACTTGGTTCGGTTTGGTTCGAGCCCGACGTCGCGACATTCCTCCGTCGTGCGCCCCAGAGATCGATACACAAAGCATGAAAAGCCGCAAGTGATCCGTTTGAAGAATGATCACATCATGATGTTATGTATATTAAATTGCATGGCATCCACTAGAATTTACATGTTTGGACGAAGACTTGACTAGGACGAACACTCTGTAGGTCCACCCGTAGGATCGAGTAACCTCTATTCCCTGTTTTCCGACAAACCCGAAAGTGCGAAATCCAAACGGGTAAGTTAAACCAAGTTACGAACACAAAAACGACAAACACGAGATTCACCGATTAACACTCCATTGTATTAATCTAGAAAACGGTTACAAAGCAATGTTTACAAATGGTCTCTGTAAACTCTCAGTGTGTGTGTGTTACAGTGTGTTCGTTCTCAAATCTATTCAGACTTGCCTCTATCTGTGTCTTCAGTCTACTGTTTAGTCTGTTGTTTATATACTGAAGTGGACAGCGAACCTTCACATGTGCGACGAAGGTTGATGACGAAGCTTCACAGGTGAAGATGGTTGTAACCTTCATCATGGGGAACCTTCCACATGGGGAACCTTCGTCATGGGGAACGTTAAAGTTCATCATGGGGAACTTTAAACTTCACCATGGGGAACTTTAAACTTCACCATGGGGAACTTTGTCAATAGCAAACAACTTAACAGTTAATACACTAATATGCATACTGCACACACGCAGTTGCATTTACATCGTACATTACAAAGTAAACAATGTACCGAGTCAAGATAGGAGGATATCTTGACTTCGGCCTTCACTTTGTAGCCGAGTCGAACTGGAACGATCCCGAAACGATCCGTGTCCACACAATATGCATCAACAAACTCCCCCTTGGACGCTGATCGTTTCGAACACATCTCAAATAGGAAGTGTAACATCAAACTCCCCCTGGACGCTGCTCGTTCTTCTACTCGTTTCGTTATCCATCTCGTGATGGTTCATTCATTTTTTTTCGTAGGATCTTCTAAGTCTTCACGTGTCGCAAGTAGAAAGTGTATCAACAAACTTCCCTTTTCATTTAGGAAGTGCATCAACAAAGTCTCCCTTAAGACAAACTCTCCCTTGAGTTATGCTTGTGAATCTTTTGATTTTCAGCACTTTAGATCCTTATGGTAATGATGAGTAGCCAGCGGCAACTCGATCATCTTTATCATTTGAGTGCCTTCACGTCGTGTCTTCATTCCGAAGCTTATCATCGAACATGTTCTCCTCGTTTTTAGCATCTACACATGCAAGAAAGCTAAACACGTAATGAGAACAAACGCTTGGAATATAGTTAACATTAAACAAATGACACATATGAGACCAATTCTCATTCAACTACCGTCCGACAATTTAGTTTGAAAAGTTAACAGATTTTTCAATTTTGATTATTAACTTTCAAAACTTACAAACTCTGACCGTTTTTGAAGATTCAGTCGTTTTGGTTTTCATCAGATTTCAGGCAACGAAGACTTGAGTTCCAACATCGGTTAATCAAAACTAAAGCAGAAATAAAATCTTTTTGACTTTTATAAAGTTTAAATTAAAACACACCTAAAATCTTTTTGGCATTTTGAATATTTAAAATTTAAAGACTGAAAGCAGTAAATAAATATATACAGAGTTGCAGAAACTAAGAAAAGTAAATATATACAAACATTCTTTTTGCGAGTTTCGAGGGTAAGAGAATCATATCAGTGTACGGTCATGCCAAAACACTCTTGTTGTTCTTTTTGTTAACATTTAGATAAACATCCTACAACGATTATCGGTATTGTTATCCACATAAGCTCAACTTATCAGATGTAATCATGGAGAGGGGATACGTTAAGGTATGATTTATACTTACCGACCGGTGTTCATCCACATCACGACACATTCCCGTATTAAGGTATGCACGAGAGTTCATCTTACTGGTGAGTATACCATTTATCATTTGTTTTGACGTATATGAAAATGTGAGAAACTCACTTATTTTGTTTGAAAACAAGCCCTATGTGATAGAATCACTTATTGATGAGGAACTTGATTTTCAGATGCATGAAGGCACAAGAGCAAGTCCGTGAACAGGTCAGTACTTTCGTACAGCAAAGAGACGAACTTGACTCCTGGATAAATGTGATATATTATCACTTATTTTGTGGACATGTGATTGTTGATCACTTATTGAGGTCATATGCAATATGTACACGTATGTATGATATCATCACTACTAGAAAATGAGGCTAACGCAACTTTTTAGATACAACTCTTTTCAATTGTGTTACATTTGACTCTAATGCAACTTAGTTCAACACAAAGGTTGCGTTAAATATATAATGTAACCTTTTTCATAAAAAAGTTACAAAATATTATTAAAATTGCAACTTTTTTCTTTAAAGGTTGCATGTTTTATTGAAATTTGTAACTTTTGTTATAAAAGTTGCGTTGTTAAAACATGAATGCAATTCTAGTGTTAAAAGGTTGCGTAATTCAATGAGCGACAAAAAAAAAAAACATAGAATGTTTTAATAGTAAATAATAAAAAACTTTTATTGTTAATTTGGTGATGTTTGATACTCATATAATATTTTTTTAATAAAATAAATGGTAGGATAAATTTTGGAGGAATGTAAAAAAACTTTTCGATCTTTAAAAAAAATAACCTATCGATCCAATGAAATCTAAAAAAAATATTTTTTGTAGAAAAGTGATACACTAATAGTAATGGTGAAAATTATCATCATTGTCTATTTTTTAAATATTTTCTATACGTTATATCTTAAGGTCGGTATGCACGGATAATATGAGTATAAACATTATTATACAAGTATAAACATTATTATATAATGTTATTATTATCAAATAATTATTAATTTATAAGAAAAACTAATTATCTTTTTTGTATTTTAAGTCTAAAACTTTTTCCTCTAAAGTTCCTCTTAAGTATATCTACGACTAGGTTATAACCCCGTGTATTACACGGGTTGAATAAATGAATTTTATATCCCAAATAATAAAACATTATCTTTTTAAAAGCCTCATTTATTACACGGGTTGAAGAAATGTAATTTTATATATAAAATAATAAAATAAGTTATATCTATAAGAACCATATGTATTGTACGGGTTGAATAAATGTAATATTATATACCAAATAATAAAAAAAAAATTATATCTTTAAAGCCAATGTATTACACGGGTTGAATAAATGTAGTATTGTTTACCAAATAATAAAAAAAAAGTTATATTTTTAAAAACCCCATGTATATTACATGGGTTGAATAAATATGATTTTATATACCAAATAATAAAAAAAGAGTAAATTACAAGTTTTGTCCTTTATCTTTACATCAAATTTTAGGCGCTGTCCTTTAGCCAAAAAGTTGACAGGCGGTGTCCTTTATGTTGCCAAACCTTGCAAGTTTTGTCCTTTTAGCCAAACCCAGTTAGATTTTTTGGTTAAATCTGGTCACTTAAGGGCATTTTAGTCTTTCTACCCCATTTATTTAATGTTATCTAAAAATAAAACAAAAAAATTTAAAATATTATTATTATTATTATATAGAGTAAATTACTGACCACCATCACCACCACCCTTCATCACCATCACCACCACCCTCTACCGCCGCCACCACCACCACGCCACCACCACCACGCCACCACCACCACTACCGCCACCATCAAACACACCTTAAACCGCCCAACATAACAATCATGACACCCAAAAGATGAAGAACCATTTGTCATGTAGGGACCATCTAACAATTACCATACACAGATCAAGCATAACCGGATCGATTTTAAGTATACTAATATCATATAAGTTCAAATAATCTGCAACTTATGGAATCATCAATTCACAGCATCAATTCACAGTTCATCAAATCATCAAATTCCAAATCAATTTGTTTGCACTTTCAATCTTATTTACACAGATTGGTATAAATAAATTTACATGTAGCTGAGAGCCACAAAAGAATGCAAGGCAACCGAAAATAAGAAGGTACTGACTGACATTAAGAGGCGACTTGGTGTGGGTGATGCCATTATTGTTTTTGTCGTCGGCGCCGTCTGATCACACCCCACACAACCACCTGCTACCCCACAACCCTCACCACCACCACCACCACCACCACCCATGAACCCCATACCATCTGTAACTGCCACCACCCACCTACTTGTACCATCTACCACCTGCCACCGCCACTCCACATCACCTACCGCCGCCGCCATCACCACCAGATTTGCCTTTCATCATCTACCACCGCCTACCACCACCCTCCACCATCTCCAAATCAACAACCAACATCCCCCAAAAATCCCCAAATCCCTAAAAACGAATTCTTCAACAAAATCGATAAACAACCGATTAAACAAAATCGATATCCATGAATACCCACACTCAAACCTTTCCCTAAATTGTTCTGCGATTAAATCACCCATATTCCACCATCTGCAACCACCCATCTTCCACCATCTGGAACCATCCACTTCCACCGCCGCCAACAACCACCATCAACCACGCACCCACCTTCAATCTAATCTACCACCACCAATTCCGTCACCACCGCTAAAGCCACCTCCAGATCTGAGAAAGTTGGAGTCGATAGAGAGAGAGAAGAGAGAGAGAGAGAGAGAGAGAGAGATAGCACGTCTGATAGAGAGAGAGAGAGAGGGCTTCTTTATAATCTTTTTATTTTTTAGAAACTAACCCCTAAATATAAGATATTTTACACAATAGTCCCTGAGGAGATAAAATGACAAAAGTGCCCTCGTGTGCAAGGCACATGACCAGATTTAACCAAATATTCTAACTGGGTTTGGCTAAAAGGACAAAACTTGCAAGATTTGGCAACATAAAGGACACCGCCTGTCAATTTTTTGGCTAAAGGACAGCGCCTGAAATTTGATGTAAAGATAAAGGACAAAACTTGTAATTTACTCTAAAAAAATATATATATTTAAAAAACTAACAGATTTTTTTATATTTAAAGTAGAATAAGATTGAATATTAATCTGAACTAACGGATTTTTTTTTATATTTAAGGTAGGATAAGATTGAATATTAATCTTTAATTATTTAGTTAATATAAGATTGAAAAATCATATGATTGAATAGGTGGGAGGTTGTATGATAATAAATCGGTTAACCGTACTGAATGATAAAGATAATAGTGATTGTTGAACAAATTAATTAATCGAATTTAACGGAAACATTTGTGATGTTAGGTGGATTTTTTTTAATTATTTGAAAGTTAATATCAACTTTGGAATTCGTATGAATTGTTATTAGATTTGATTATATATTTTTGATAATAAAAATTTGTATTAGATTAGATTTTAGATTTGATTAAATATTATTAATAATAAAAATTTGTACTAATTTAGATTAAATATTATTATTATTAGTATTATTAATAATTTTAATCAATTAAATGAGAGAATGACAAGTGTCACAAAACAGGTTTCTTTTATTATATAGTATAGATTAGAATTCCATAACCCCAAAGTGAAGTGCCGCCCAAATATACATTGGAATTTGCCCTAATTTACACACTTCAGAGAATAGGCGAATCGATCCGCACACCATGAAGCCGCCGGCGATTCGATCCGCAGACCGTGAATTAGCGTCGTTTTTCTTCTGTTTCAGGTAAACCGCCGTTTATAGTATACATTTAAAAGCTGTAGAATAGTTACAAAGATTGTATAATTGATGTTTTACGAATCAATCGGAGATATGTACCAACTTTGTTATATATTCTTCTAAATTATGATACTTTGTTTTAGTGAGTTGCACTGCAAGTATATACCAACTTTCTCATGAGTGTTTTGGAAATACTGAATGCAATACTGATAAACGTGTTGCCAAGGAACCGAGAGGTACATAATTATAAGTACTAGTTATAGGTGGCAAGACGTGCGGGTTGGCAAGATCAACAAGGGTTGAAGTGGTTTATTTATTAGCAAGGCTCGAAATGGGCGGTGGGTTGACCCGTTTGCTATAAGATAACATCCAAATTGACCCATCATTAAGAGAATAACTATAGTGGGTGAAACTTGTCACCTCCATCGTTCTGTGATAGCAGCCCACGTCTGCACATATACCTCTTTTTGTTTTTGTTTGAACACCTTACAACTCTAACTTGACCTTCTTGATATCCACAACTGAATGAGAGAGTTTAACTAAAATAACTTATAAGCACTTGGTCATTTGGAATCTTGCTACGAAGTTTCAACGGGTCATGTTTTAACCATGGTTTAATTTATTAAAGTTTTGTACCTTCAAACATAAATATCGATTTTTGATAATAGTTTCTTTTTTCTCTTCAAAATAATATTTAAGGAACAAATGAAGGGCTACGAATCTTCAAAAGATGGAAGTGCTTCCGTGGATTAATTTGTGGTTGTGACAAACAAAGAGCATAAGGACACTGTGGACTTTATGGTAGAGGCGTTATTAACAAATTGATAAAAAAGTGGATGGTTGTGATATATTACCATACATGATTCCAAGGGACTTATGGAATCATTCAAAGCTAGTGTTGAAGTTAAAACAATAATTTGCATGAAATGCGAAAAGATATTAAAGAGGATCGTGAAAGGAAAAAACGCCGAGGTAGAAGCCACATGGAAAGATAATTGACAACCCATAAGAAAACACCGAAGCAACTACCTTTTAGAGGTGGAGAGTTTTTAACATGTGTAGAAGGTTTTTATTACTCTTAATTAATTGTAAGTGACAACTTTATGTTGAATACGTTATTTTGAGTTTGAACATATATGTAAAACTGCATAAAGATTCTTTATAATATGGGTGTTATTATTGTTAATAAAAAGGTAAATTGATAGCAATTGTAGTGTTTGAAAAGTAGTTGTCCAAAGTTGTATTTGGGTGTAAATAGAAGTTGCATTTATTATATTAAAAGGTTGCATTAAGTCTAGAGTAAGGTTGCGTTTTCGTATAAAGGTTACATTTACATACATAAAAAGTTGCATTTAAGTGTAGAAAAAGTTGCATTTTTGTAACTACATTAAAATAAAAGTTGCGTTTGAGTATTAAAAAGGTTGCATTTAAATAGTATATGCAACACTTTTAGAAAAGGTTGCATTAGGCCTTAAAAAGGTTGCATTAGGTCTAATGCAACTGCTTCTAATGTAGCTCTGGATAAAGGGTTGCATTAGGCCTAATGCAACCTTTTCAAGGCCTAATGCAACATTTTAATGGAGTTGCAATAGCTTCATTTTCTTGTAGTGTGGAAGATCTAGACTTCGTCTTCGTTGTTTTCGGTAAAAGAAATAACCATGATACCCAGATGATAAACAGCATAAAGACCACATATCTTAGAACCTCGGCAATCTCTCAAACGAAATTTCGGTACTAAGACCATATGCCAATGAATGGTTCCCACCTGGTCTTCAGTCGATCTAAGTTTATATCACCCTGCACACTTTAAGATGATTGTGAGCCTACCGATACATCTTATATAGAGCTGCTTAACATTTTTTATTTTGCATTTCAGTTTAAAGACGTTTCAACAGACCACTGATGTACTATCATTTTCTCTTTTGCTAGCCAGGAAACTCATTTTTGTTTTTCTATTGCTTTTGAGTTTTGAAATTTTTTCGATGTTTTTGAATTTTCAAATTTTGGATTTACTCTCCCTAAAATCAACAAACTTACAATAATTTTAAAAACACAAAGATATTTACAAAAACGATTTTCCGATGCGGATTACTCTTGCTTGACCTTAATTCCGTTTACCAATAATAAAAAGTCAAATCTTGATCTATCAAATGCTTTGGTAAAAAGGTCGGCACGTTGGTCATCAGTATGGACTATGACAACATTGGCGAGTTTCATAGTGAAACAATCACGTGTGAAGTGATATTCGAGTTCAACGTGTCAGGTCAAAGAGTGCTTATACGAGATGATAATAATTCATAAAGCAGATTAAATATCGACAAGTATAGGAGAGATTAGAAACTTAAAACCGTATCCTGCAACAGCTTCATGCATTGCAAGGAATCTGAGTGGTCTCCTAAGCTGGATATCCACCAGGTGTGGATTTCAAATTCGATTTTGTAGCTACTGAGAAATCTCTTCACAACAACAAGATCAGAAACCTCTGGGTCCGGCTGGTCTTCCACATTGCACCAGTGAAGGTCTTTGTCTTTCTCTTTCAGAAGTAGTGTGCGGTTGTGTTGGTGCACTTGTGTCTGTACTTTGTCTGTATTCGGTCACGATGTAAACGATGTCAGTGTCAGTCCTGTAAGTTGACCAAGTCAACCGTCCTCCTGGTTTGACTTGGTAAACAGTTAGAAAGATGGTAGTCTGTCTCGAAGGATAAGAGATCGAAGGATAATGTGGATCCTTCGATCTCCTCGAAAGATGTGCTTCGACTGATAGACCTCGAAGGATCATCCTTCGAGGTCCTTGCTGATCATTCGAGAGCATTGCATTCGAAAGATGATCCTTCGGACCATCTATCGAATCCTTCGAGCAAGACCTGCTGTGAATGGGTATAAATACCCATGCAGTGTGTTGTGTTCTTTTTGACACTTAGAAGAGACAGACACTCCCACAGAGACAGAAAGATAGAGCTGAGAGCATTCTGTCCGAAACACACACACACACATAGTGAGAGTTTGCAAGTTAGATTTGTAAACATTGTGCTTGTAACCGGAACCTTCATACGTATTAATACAGTGGTGTTAATCGGTGAACTCTTGTGTGTTTGTTTCTCTACTTGCTTCATCTCGGTTTGCTTACTAGCTTGGATTCCGCACTCGCTAGTAGGTTTGTATAACAAGGTTTAGGTTCGTCATCCTCGTGACAGGGACCTACAAGTGGTATCAGAGCTTGGCTCTTTACCTTGTTTAAAACCGGGTTTGTTCAAGTGTTTGGTGTGTTTGGACACTTGGTTTAGCACCCGTTTTGGTGGTTTTTCTTGCATATTTAAACTGAAAAACGGATTCTAAACCTTCGGGAGTGTTCAAGGTTGGGTTGGGTAACTTAAAAAGTTGTTTTTAAGTGTCTTTGTGTTTTCCGGCCATATTTCCGGTTAAGGATTCCGGTGACTGGTTTGGGGATAAGGTTATCCATTTTGGGCAATTTTTCAAAGTTGGTGGGAAAGGTACAGCCTGCACATCCCTTTCTGCCGAAAGTTGACTTACCTACCCATCACCTTTTCACCAACCTGTCACATCCGCGTCAGTGTGTCAGAAGGTCTCGAAAGATATCTTTCGACATCGAAAGACCATCTTTCGATCAAGGAAGGCTCGAAAGATAATCATCTTTCGACCCATCCTTCGAAGTCAAAGATCTATCCTTCGAACCAGGGAATCTTCTCGAAAGTTAGTTGTCCGAAAGATAAGGATTCATCTCGAAAGATAAGGATCTTTCATTGTGAATCTTTCGAGATCAGTATTCGAGAGATAAATATCTTTCGAATTGTGAATCTTTCGTGATAATTGCTCGAAAGATAAGGATCTTTCATTGTGAATCTTTCGAAGACTTTGCTCGAAACTCAACAGTAATCTTTCGATCACTGTTGATCCTTCGAACAAATCTTGATCTTTCGAACAAGTCTTGTATCTTTCGATTTGTGTCTGTGTACACTTAACAGTTTGTGCTTGTGTAGATTCTCAATTAATATTTGATCAAAATGAGCTGTACAAGTCCATGGGATTGGAGTTTGGACTCACGATCCAATCAAGAGTTAGTCACTGCTGCAGATTGGGCAAAGAGTATGTTACCTTCTCCATCAATCAGTCCAAGTCAATGGGCTTTGGTATCCAATCAAAGTCAAAGCATTCAAAACCTTTTGATCAGTGAAAGCGAAACGGGCAGCAACAATCGTCCACCAAAGCTAAATCATATGAATGAGTTTCCATCATGGAAAAACCGTTTTCACACGTATGTCCAAGGGCAAAGCACCGATCTTTGGACGTGTTTCATCAATGCATTCAATGAAAATCTGGAGACTGCTGCGTCCACTTCTGAGGGTTATGCCAATATGCTTGAAAAAGACAAGAAGGCTTATGAATTGGAGAAAAAGGCCTTTGCCACACTTACTCAAGCACTCAATAAAGACATCTACCATCAGTTCTCATACTGCAAGTCTACGAAAGCATTGTGGGATTGTTTAGTAGCTAGAGGAGAAGGCAATGCAGCTGCTCGAAAGTCTCGGCATGATTTGTTGAAGAAAGAGTTTGAATCTTTTCAGTTTTTGGAAAACGAGACTCTGAATGATATGACCACACGTTTCTATCATTTGATTAGTGAAATGTGTGCTTATGGAGTTGTCTCTACTCAACAAGACATGGTGAGTAGGTTTGCTGACGCCTTACCTCCAAAGTGGAGCTCTTTCATTGAGTTGTTGAAGCATACTGGAACTCTAGATCAAGTCAACATCTATGAGTTCATTCAGAAACTGGAACACAAAAATGATGAAGAAATCAGGAAAGCCAGGAGAGCTCCCGCCCCTCAAAATACAGAAATGTATCTTCCGGGTTTCGATGCTCTAGCAAGAGCAGCTGCAGCCCAGCAACCTAAACTGCAGACTGCATTTGTCTCCAACACAAGTTCCTTTCCATTTCCTCAATCAACAGCTGCTCCACCACAACCTCAATTTGATCCGAGGTCTTACATTCCTGTCCCAACACAGCCACAACCACAACCTCAACAACAACAACAACAGCAAGCTCATTATGCAAGCAATCCTAAACCTCAACCCCAAAATCCTAACACAATCCGAGTCGACAATTCAAATCTTTCACACCTTAGCATTGAAGTTGCTAAGGAACATATGGAAATTATCAACACCATGGTCAGTGCTTACTGTGGTTTGGTAGCAGGTCAGCTTGGAAACATCAATATGACCAATGAAGACTACCAACAGATCGACAAGGAAGAAATGGAGTTGATGGATATCAAGTGGGCTTTTGCAAGTGCGGTTAGAAGGGCCAAAGACTTCATGGCTCGTACTGGTAGAACTTCGTTAGAAGGAAAGAAAGATACGAAGTATGGGTTTGATATCAATGTCGTTACATGCTTCAACTATGGTAATAAAGGGCACTTCAAACGTGAGTGCACTCTACCAACAAAACACGGCAATCACAACCCTTTCAGAAACCAGACGAATGTGAATGCCCAACAAGAAAACCGTGAACGGAGGATGGTGGCAGTGAATAACAATCAGGGACAACCTGGAACTACAAATCACAATCGAGCTTTGGTTGTTCAAGCTGATGAAGGATGTGACTGGTCAGTGCAGTTTGGTGAAGGTGATCAGGGAAGTGGAACTGCTTTGTATGCTAAGGTCATCGAGCATGTTGATAAAGAAGAGTCTTCTGGAAGTGATGACAGTTCTGGTTATTCTGGAAGTTCGGATGAAGAAGGCTCTGTTTCTGGGGATAATCACTCAGAGCCTGGAGAGAAGGAGGAAGGAGATGATGATATTCAGGATCTATTGAATGAAGCTGATGAGCTTAAATGTCAGAAATCAATTCTGATTAGGAAGGCTGCTACTGCATCAAAGGAAATGGAGAAGCTATTTTCTGAAGATGGAGCTTTTTCTTCTCAAACTGCCTTTATGGCAAATGGTTCAGCCTCTTCTAGTCAGGTAAATACTGAACCTCCTGCTCCTATTGTGTGTAAATCATGTGCTGATATGAAGCTTGAATCAGAAAAGCTTCATAGTCATAACCAGAATTTGGTTATTGAATTGTCGAAATGCAAAGAGGCAAACATGGCTTTAACTCGGAATGAAAAAGAATTTAAATCTGTAATAGAAACATTAAAGAAAGATGTGTCCGAGGTTAACAAAGTAGTTTACCACAAGCAAGTGAGTATAAATGAATATATTAACATTGTGGAAGAAACTAAAAAGCAATTAGCCATTGCCCAATGCGAACATGATGCGATCAAACAGAAATTGGATAGTTATTCTAACTCCCAATTTGTGCTTGATCACATCATTGATGTTCAACAACCAAAGGGAAATCAGAAAGGCATAGGGTATAATAAATGTCCGCCCCCCTTGATGAACAACTATACCAAGATGCCTGATGAGGAAGAAATGCCTCGGTATGAACCCAGTGTGCCTCTTGATGTTGAGGAGTTTGCTACTGGCCTTGGGTTCAAACCGGACAATTCTTCAAACACAGCCTCTAAGGAACAAGAAACTTCATCATCCATGAAGCAAAGTCCTCCAATTATCGAGGACTATGAGACATCGGATGATGAATCAGAAGTGGCTGTAAGTGATCAGGATAAATCACTTAGCAAGATGAAAGGAGTAGATATTCCACGAGAAAATCACATCCTTTGTGATCCTGATGCTCCTGATGTTCCATCTGTTAAGAAGCAAGTGATTGATTCTGTCAAAGTTGATGAGACATGTATGTCTACTGTTAAAAGCAGTAATGTGTTGTATACACTGGTTGGAGATAATAAAATCTACTCAGATCAAGTTTTTCCAATTAAAAATGTAAATCAATCTTTGATTGATAAAGTCTTTGAAGACAACACAAACAAATTTTTGGGAAAAACACTTCCGGGAATTGTGGTAACACAATGTGATCCAATTCCTAAGGCTGAGATTAGAAAACGGTTTGGTAATCAAAAATCTCCAACCACTCAACAACCTACTGCTTCTAAGGGTAAACAACAACAACGAGCTCCAAAGCCAAAGGCTAAGGTTGAATCAAAAGGAGCTCGTTACACGAAGAAAGGAAAAGATGTTAAATTTGTAGCATCAAAAGGTACAGATAAAATTGAGACTTTTGAAAACAAATCAAACACTGATTTTGTACAACAAGTCAAGATTTTGAAACGTAACAGTGATAACAATTACACCCAACACACAAACGGGTGTGATGAAAGAGCAAGTACCTCAGGTTCTACAGGTTCAACATCTGGTAGTCGATCAAGTTCTCCTAAGTCTGTTGAAAGGAGAACTTGTTTCAAATGTGGAGAAATTGGGCACATTATCAGAAACTGCCCAAATGCTCCGAAGAAGAAATTTGTTGAGAAAGCTCCACCTGAAACAGTTCGCCCTCAACGTCGGTCAGTTTCACCTAAACATGATAAACGAACTGTAAAAGAACAAGAAACTAAACAACGACGTAAAAACATGAAAACTGTTGAAATAGCTTTAAAATCTGAAGTTAAAACAGTTCAAAAGGAACCAAGAGTGTCACAACCTGTAAAACCAGAATCTTCAAAAACTGGTAGGCAAAAACGAACTTGGTTACCTAAGTCGGGTGACAATTCAGGGGGAGCAGTTGTTCTTGAAAACCATCAAGAGATCGAGCTCACGTTTCGTGATGCTAAGGGACGACCCAAGACCACTAAGGCTTGGGTCCCCATTCTCAACTGATGTGTTTAATTGACATGTGCAGGATGTTCTAGGAGGAACTATTAATAGTCATTGGATTGTTGATAGTGGAGCATCCAGGCACATGACTGGCGACTTACGGCTCCTATACGACGTGAGAAACATTAGAGGAGGGTATGTTGCTTTTGCGGGTGACAAAGGCGGATTTATCACTGGAGAAGGAAGTATTTCAAATGGCATGGTGTGCTTCGATAAGATCAATTAGTTAAGCAAATTGATCATAATCTTCTCAGTGTGTCACAAATCTGTGATAAGAAATTCACCGTGCATTTTGATGATGCCGGCTGCTATGTGCTTAAACCTGGATTCAAAATTCCACAAGAATGGATTCTCTTATCGGCTCCGAGAGTTAATGATCTTTATATTCTCGACATGAGCCAAGCGATTACAACATCTGCACAAGTCACTTGCTTTGTCTCAAAAGCCACGGAAAAGGAGTCTATATCTTGGCACAGAAGAATGGGGCACATTCACTTGAGAAAAATGAACCATTTGGTGAAAAATAATCTTGTGAATGGTGTGCCTGTGAGAAGCTTTCATCTACAAGATATCTGTGTGTCGTGCCAAAAGGGGAAGCAAACAAAGAAATCTCACCCTTTGAAGAAAATCAACACTGTCAGCATGCCTCTCGAACGTCTTCATATGGACCTTTTTGGACCTATGAAGCACAAAACAACATTCGGTGATGCCTATTGTTTAGTAGTTACTGATGACTATTCTAGATTTTCTTGGGTATCCTTTATGGCACACAAGAGTCAAACTCCTGGCATCCTCAAGGATCTTCTTACAATGTTGGAGAATCTCTATTCGTTGAAAGTAAAAAGGATCCGTAGCGACAATGGAACCGAATTCAAGAATCAAGTTATGGATGAGTTTTGTACTTCTAAAGGCATTCTTCATGAGTACAGTTCTCGTTATACTCCACAACAAAATGGTGTCGCTGAGAGGAAGAATCGGTCGATTATAGAAACTGCAAGAACAATGTTAGTAGAGTCGGAACTCCCTATTCAATTCTGGGGGGAGGCTGTATCGGCTGCATGCTACACGTTAAACAGAGTTCTTACAGTAAAGAGACATGGCAAGACTTGCTTCGAACTCCTTCAGAAAAGGAAACCGGATCTTTCTTACCTTGAACCGTTTGGTGCTCCTTGTACTATGATTGAGCCGGATGGAAAGTTTGGTGCAAGAGCTATCGAGGGTTTCTTCCTTGGATATGCTACTCCGAATTTTCGTATTTGGAATCTAGCTACCAAAAAGATTGAGCTATGGAGCGAAGTTAGGGTTCAAAGGTACACGAGTCCTGTTAGGGCTCCGGGTGATCCGTGGATGTTCGATTATGATGGGCTATTTGACTCCTTCAATCTGCCAACCTTTGACGAAGAATCAGCAGCGGCTAGGATGTTGTTGGAAAGTGACAATGCTGCTGTCTCGCCTTTGGTTAGACCTATTGTTGTTGATCCTCAAGTTTCTTCGTCTGTCAACAATATGGTTCAAAATGAGGTTTATGAAGATGCTGCTGATTATAATGATTCTTCTGAAGATGATGAATATCATGATGCAGCTGAAGGATCCTCAGCTCCAGCTGCTCCTGTTCAAGGTGCCTCTGGTGATACACCTCATACGCAGAATATAGACACTGCTGAAGGGAATGCATCCACCTCTAGCCACATTCCTGGTGTGGAGTTGGTTGTTGATCTTAATCTTACCAACTTGGGTATCAATGCTCGTGTGCCAGATAATCCTGAAATGAGGATTCATGATACCCATCCCCAGCAGAACATAATAGGAGATGTCCATCGCGGTGTGCAGACGCGTAATCAGCTGAGAAACAACCGGAATGCTGGTTTGTATTCAGCTATAAGAGAATCTGGTCAACAGAATGACTGGTCCTTCGCGTGTTACGTGTCACAAGAAGAACCAAAGTCGTGGAAAGAAGCATTGAAAGACAGTGCTTGGGTTGAAGCCATGCAGGAAGAATTACAGCAATTTCACAAGCTTGGTGTATGGAAGCTTGTTGAAAAGCCTGAGAACTACAAGAAGATTGGCACTCGATGGGTCTTCAAATGCAAGAAAGACGACCGTGGAGTGGTTATTCGGAACAAAGCTCGTTTAGTCGTTCAAGGTTTTCGTCAGATAGAAGGGATCGACTACAACGAAGTCTATGCACCAGTTGCACGTCTGGAAGCTATTCGGATCTTTCTGGCTTATGCCTCATTCAAAGGATTCAAGGTTTACCAGATGGACGTCAAAAGTGCATTTCTACATGGTGTGGTTGAATAAGAGGTATATGTCGAACAGCCTCCAGGTTTTGAAGATCCTGTCCATCCCGATCGGGTTTGGTTGCTCAACAAAGCTCTCTATGGTCTTCATCAAGCGCCACGAGCTTGGTATGCAACCTTATCTACCTATCTGCTGGAGAACGGTTTTCGAAGAGGTCTTATCGATTGTACTCTCTTCATCAAAGAACAAGATGGGGATCTTCTTCTGGTACAGGTATATGTTGATGATATTATTTTTGGTTCTACTAATGATGTTTTGTGTAGGAATTTCGAGCGCATCATGCAGGATAAATTCGAGATGAGTGCTATGGGGGAAATGAATTTCTTCTTGGGCCTACAAGTGCAACAAACGGAGTCTGGGATATTCATCCATCAGACTAAATATGTTGGTGACATCTTGAGCCGGTTCCAGATGTCAGATGCAACGCCCATTGGTACCCCATTGCCAACTAATCACGGAATTACTCCTGACTTGAAGGGTGAACCTGTTAGCCCCTCATACTATCGCGCAATGATCGGATCTCTTATGTACCTCACAGCATCAAGGCCAGACATAATGTATCCAACGTGCCTGCTTGCCAGATATCAAGTTAATCCGAAGGCCTCACATCTTGCAGCTGTCAAAAGGATTTTTCGTTATTTGAAGGCTTACCCCGACACCGGTCTGTGGTATCCTAGGGATAATAACTTTGACTTGGTCGCATTCAGTGATTCTGATTTTGGTGGATGCAAAATCGACGGCAAATCCACAACGGCTGGATGTCAGTTTTTAGGAAATCGCCTAGTCACATGGCAGTGCAAGAAGCAGACATGCGTCGCTACATCAACATGCGAAGCTGAATACATTGCTGCCTCAAGTTGTTGCTCCCAAGTTCTTTGGATCCAACAACAATTGCGGGACTACGGTTTTGAATTCCTAACTACTCCTATTTACGTTTATAATTCTGCTGCTTTAGATATCACTAAAAATCCTGTGCAGCATTCAAAGACCAAACACATCGAAATCAAATATCACTTCATACGTGATTGCTTTGAGAAAAGGCTAATCGATGTTGTTAAGGTCCACACCGATGACCAACGTGCCGACTTATTTACCAAAGCTTTTGAAAAATCTAGATTTGACTTCTTATTATTGGTAAACGGCATTAAGGTCAAGCAAGAGTAAAACCAACATCGGAAAATCATTTTTGTAAATATCTTTGTGTGTTTTAAATTTATCTTAGTTTATTGATTTTAGGGGGAGTAAATCCGAAAATCTGAAAATCCAAAAACATTGAAAAATTTCAAAAACACAAAAACAATAGAAAAACAAAAATGAGTTTCCTGGAAAGCAAAAGAGAAAATGATAGTACATCAGTGGTCTGTCCAAACCTCTTTAAACCTTAAATGTAAAACGATAAGCAGCTCTATATAAGATGTATCGGTAGGCTCACAATCATTTTAAAGTGTGCAGGGTGATATAAATCTTAATCGACTGAAGATCAGGTGGGAACCATTCATTGGCATATGGTCTTAGTACCGAAATTTCGTTTGATAGATTGCCGAGGTTCTGAGATATTCGGTCTTTATGCTGCTCATCATCTGGGTATCATGGTTGTATCTTTTACCGAAAAATAACGGGGACGCAAGTCTAGATCTTCCATGATACTATACATACGTGTACATATTACATACTGCATTCGACCTCAATAAGTGATAAACAATCACATGTCCAAACAAATAAGTGATAAAATATCACATTTTTCCGGGCGTCAAGTTCGTCTCTCTGCTGTACGGAAGTACTGACCTGTTCACGGACTTGCACCTGTGCCCTCATGCATATGAAAATCAAGTTCCTCATAAATAAGTGATTATATCACATAGGGATTGTTTTCAAATCAAAATAAGTGAGTATCTCACAACTTATACGGTCAAACAGATGATAATCGGTATACTCACCGGTAAGATGAACTCTCGTGCATACCTTGATACGGGAATGTGTCGTGATGTGGATGAACACCGGTCGGTAAGTATAAATCATACCTTAACGTATCCCCTCGCCATGATTACATCTGATAAGTTGAGCTTAAGTGGACAACAATACCGATAATTGTTATAGGATGCTTATCTTAATGTTAACTAACTGAACAACAAGAGTGTTTTGGCATGACCGTACACTGATATGATTCTCTTACCCTCGAAACTCGCAAAAAGAATGTTTGTATATATTTATCTGTTTACTGCTTAACTTTTATTGTTTTCTTTTAAACAGTTTCGTCGTTTGGTGCATATCAGCACGACATTAGCGGTGATGTCGTTTGATAACACTCAAAGGATTTTAAATTGTTGTCTTTTAAGTTCAAAAATACCAAAAAGATTTTATGTGTGTTTTAATATAAACTTTATAAAAGTCAAAAAGATTTTATTTCTACTTTATTTTCGATCGAACGATGTTGGAACTCTAGTCTTCGTTACCTGAAACCTGACTGAAAACCGAACTGACTAAATCTTCATAAACGGTCGAAATTTGCAAGTTTTGAAAGTTAAAACTAACATTGACAAATTTATTAAACTTTCAAACTGTCGGACGGTGGTTGATTATGACATGGTCATTCGTGTGTCATTTGGTTATACTAACTATTCCAAGCAGTTGTTCTCATTACGCGTTTAGATTTCTTGCATGTGCAGATTCTAAAAGCTAGGAGAACATGGTCGATGACAAGCTTTGGAATGAAGATACGACGAGAAGGCGCTCAAAAGATGAAGATGATCGAGTTGACGCTGGCCATCATCAACACCACAAGGATCTCACTTCATAAAGATCAAGTTTCTCACGAGCATAACTCAAGGGGGAGCTTATGTTAAGGGGGAGTTTGTCAACACACTTCCTACATGATACGGGTAGTTTGTTGATACACTCTCTGCTTTCAAGACGTGAAGACTTTGAAGATCCTCCGACATTGAAGACTTGAAAGGACATCAGAGTTTTGAGAACTCGAAGACCAAAGACCATCGAAGTTCGAGACGAGTCTACAACTATAGAAGATAAAGACAAAGCTACAGCCAAGGGGGAGTTTGTTGGTGCACTTGTGTCTGTACTTTGTCTGTATTCGGTCACGATGTAAACGATGTCAGTGTCAGTCCTGTAAGTTGACCAAGTCAACCGTCCTCCTGGTTTGACTTGGTAAACAGTTAGAAAGATGGTAGTCTGTCTCGAAGGATAAGAGATCGAAGGATAATGTGGATCCTTCGATCTCCTCGAAAGATGTGCTTCGACTGATAGACCTCGAAGGATCATCCTTCGAGGTCCTTGCTGATCATTCGAGAGCATTGCATTCGAAAGATGATCCTTCGGACCATCTATCGAATCCTTCGAGCAAGACCTGCTGTGAATGGGTATAAATACCCATGCAGTGTGTTGTGTTCTTTTTGACACTTAGAAGAGACAGACACTCCCACAGAGACAGAAAGATAGAGCTGAGAGCATTCTGTCCGAAACACACACACACACACATAGTGAGAGTTTGCAAGTTAGATTTGTAAACATTGTGCTTGTAACCGGAACCTTCATACGTATTAATACAGTGGTGTTAATCGGTGAACTCTTGTGTGTTTGTTTCTCTACTTGCTTCATCTCGGTTTGCTTACTAGCTTGGATTCCGCACTCGCTAGTAGGTTTGTATAACAAGGTTTAGGTTCGTCATCCTCGTGACAGGGACCTACAGGTTGTTCAATCCACGCCAAGGCATCCGCACACCCGGTTGGTTTGATCAACCAACACATTTTCTTCAATCACACCGTAGAGAAAAGTACACTACGTTCATCTTGTGGACTTTGAACTTCTTGTGGAAGAAAAATCCATGAATCTTCGAAAAGCTTCAGACGTGCTGCAGGCGCGTACATTTCATTGAATATATCCTGGGGACCCGTTCAAAAACCATAACAACCAAATTTTGGCACATTTTTCATCTGGTCGAATTTTTTAACTTCATTCCTTTTTCCTCTCCATCAATGGCAACAATATTCTCCTAAATGTAACAATATTTCGGAGCCTTATGTCGCCAATCTTGTGCATGGACGCTCCACTATCAACAATCCTAAGACTATCAATACTTCCTCCTGGAACATCCTGCACACTCATTTAGAGATTAGTTAGAGCGGGTGACCCAAGCCTTCACAGACTTGGGTCGTCCGTCATCATCGAGAATTGTAACATCCATTTCCCGATGATTCGGAATTGATGTAGCTCCCCTTGAAACAGTTTCCGATTTTGGTTTGCAAATCTGTTTTTGTTTTTCATTTTTAACATCTGATTTAACAGACTGTGTTTGGACAACTCTGGTTTTAAAACCTTTTCAACTTCTTTTCGTTGTTTCTTTTTCTGTTTCATTTCCCGTTGTTTAACAAGACGAGGGTCCTGTTTTGGTGAAACAGATCTTTTATGGTAACTGTTACCATGGGGGGCATCAACTTTTGCCTTTCCTTTCGTGAGATATGGACAGTTTCTAACAATGTGCCCATACTCAAAGCATTCAAAGCATGATCTCCGCTCAACAAACCTCGGAGTATCATAACTGTAAGAACTTGATGATGAACTTCGTGATCTTGAGGTTCTTGGTCCTACATCACAACCGTTTGTGTGTTATGTGTAATTGTTTTGACTGTTTCTTTTCAAAATTTTAAATTGTTTAACAAAATCCGTGTTGGATTTGTTTTCAAAAGTTTCAATTTTATCGGTCCCTCTGGATTTCACGAAGTTCACCTTCTGAATCGTCTTCTTGTTTTGGCTTTGTTTGCCTTTTCCCTTTCCTTGGTGAACGTGACTTTGCTTTCGTTGATTGTGTTGTGGTTGCAATTTTTGATTCCCATATTTCTTTCTAACTTCGGATTTTGGGATAGGAGCACACTGAGTTACTACAACTCCTGGGCTCGACTTTCCCAAAAACTTACTGGTAGAATCTTTGAAAACTTTATCAATCAAAGATTGATTGACATTCTTGATTGGAAAATCATTGTCTGAGTATATTTTATCAGGTCCAATCAACGTGTAAAGCAAGTTCACGCTTTCACAACTTCCAGATGAGGATTCAACAGACTTGGCTTTAGCAGTCACAAACGGTTTTGCATGTGGATGACAAAGAATGTAATTTTTGAGAGGTATGTTTTCCTCTTTTGTTACCGTTTCTGATTGTTTAGAAGTTAGTATCCTCGGATTCATCATCTGACGAATCAGCATCCTCAACAATGACCGGAGGATCCTGATTTCGTTCAGCTGTTGACACTTTCGCATCTGCTGATTCATCCGAATCTGAGGATACTTCCTTTTTGTAACCTAGCCCAAATGTGAATTCCTCAAGGCTCAATGAAACTGAGGGCTCAAAATGAGGTTTATTTTCCTCATCAGGCATCGAAGAATAATCGTGTTTAATAGGCGGTGGACATTTCTTATAACCTATGCACGTGACATCATTTTTCTTTTTCTGTATGTCAATGATGTGATCCAGCACATACCTAGAGTTTGAATAACTATTCAGCTTAAGCTGGATCGCCTCACTTTCACACTTAGCACAGGCCAATTCTTTTTGCATTAACTCGAGCCTATTGATGTAAAGGTTTATTTCAGTTTGTTTTCTTGAAACCATTTTCGTTAGCTCGGTCTTATCTTGTTTTAATGTTTCAATTATCTTTTTAAATTCCTTTTCATAATTTTCACAAAACATGTTGGCCTCTGTGCATTTTGAAAGATCCACGATCAAATGTTGATTGTGGATAAATGTCACATCATATTTGCTTTGCAAATCATCATATTTACTTTGGAAATCAGACAATTTAACATTTAATCCAACACACATATCACATCTATCACAACTATCATATTTTGATTCATCGACACGTACCTGACTGGAATCACTCTCAGATGTTGACTTATCTGTATCAGAATCAACAACCTCCTTTGTTGATTCACATTCAGATCCAACCTCGCTTGAACTTGAACTTGAAGTTGTAACATCTTCAACTGAAGTTTAAACTTCTTCAACTGAACTATTGTCATGTTCAGAACTGTCATCGTTTCCCAAGGATTCTCCATTGCTGGCATCTTTGACAATTTTGACATAAAACGTCGTTTTTGTTTGACTACAGTTCCTTGGATCAAGAGATGATGGTGCTACAGTAGAACGATGACGTTGTGAAGCAACTGGTGGTAATGGATTTCCATACAAGTCTGTTGTTCTTTCCGGTTTGGGAACTGATTGTATTGGATTTCCATATATGTCTGTTGTCATTTTCGGTTCACTCTGCTTTTGGTTAGTAACCGATGCCCATTGTTCTGCCGTAATTCGAGGTGGTGCGGGAGATTCGGCCCATGATGGAGATAATCCCGTGCTTCTATACTTACTTTCCGTATTAGACGGAGTACCCCACCAATCCGGATTCATTTTAACTGTATGTTGATGAGTACCTGCTTACAAAATCAAAACAAACAAGTTAAATATCTTCTGTTAAAAAGATCAAGTGAATGTGACGTAGTATATGAATGTTCAGCAATCAACAAGATTACGAAGGTTGGGAGGTTCGTCGAGTGGTAGAGTCGACGAAGGTTTAAAGGGTTTGACGAAGGTCGTTATGAGTGGCGAAGGTTGGAATGTATGGCAAAGGTTGTTTAGTGGCGAAGGTTGTCTAGTGGCGAAGGTTGATTGCATGTGACGAAGGTTTAAGTGGGGAAGGTTAAGGTGAGGAAGGTTGAGGTGAGGAAGATTGAGGTGAGGAAGGTTGAGGTGAGGAAGGTTGAGTTGAGGAAGGTTGAGATGAGTGTGACGAAGGTTGTGAGTGAGGAAGGTTGAGGTGAGGAAGGTTAAAGTGAGTGTGACGAAGGTTGTGAGTGAGGAAGGTTGAGGTGAGGAAGGTTGAATTAGATATTTTCACACAAACAGTAAATCTTATCTTTTGAACCTTATCTTCTGACAAAAAGAGCCCAATTGTCAAACACCTTATCATCTTATTTGTCTGACACATAACACTCTATTTTCAAATAGATCATATCTTGTGACTTGTTTTTCAACATTTCATCATTGGTTGTCAAATAATTCAAACACAACAATATAATAATCAACAAACACTTTAGTAATGTTTCAGCAAAGATCAAACATGGATAATTTATCAAGAACACCATGAAGATCCTGAAGAACAAATAAAGAACTCCGATGAGTTTTTGAAGATTCCGACAATAATTTCACCGGAATATTTTTCCGAACACGAGTTTTGCAAAGAACTTCAATAAAAACCTTAAACTAACATGTATGCGTAAGATAATAACAAGGTTTTGCATGAATTAATAAGCAAAACAACAAGGTTTTCAAGATTTTAAAAATGATTTTCCAGAAAAGTATGATCTTCAATGCTCAAAATCAAGAAAAACACTTTAAAAACTTTCAAACTCAATAAAAACACTTGGTTTTAACAAGGAATCGAGCCAAACGCTCTGATACCAATTGTAGGTCCACCCGGAGGATCGAGTAACCTCTATTCCCTGTTTTCCGACAAACCCGAAAGTGCGGAATCCAAATGGGTAAGTTAAACCAAGTTACGAATATAAAAACGACAAACACGAGATTCACCGATTAACACTCCATTGTATTAATCTAGAAAACGGTTACAAAGCAATGTTTACAAATGGCCTCTGTAAACTCTCAGTGTGTGTGTGTGTTACAGTGTTTCGCTCTCAAATCTATTCAGACTTGCCTCTATCTGTGTCTTCAGTCTGCTGTTTATATACTGAAGTGGACGGCGAACCTTCACATGTGCGACGAAGGTTGATGACGAAGCTTCACAGGTGAAGAAGGTTGTAACCTTCTTCATTGGGAACCTTCCACATGGGGAACCTTCGTCATGGGGAACGTTAAAGTTCATCATGGGGAACTTTAAACTTCACCATGGGGAACTTTAAACTTCACCATGGGGAACTTTGTCAATAGCAAACAACTTAACAGTTAATACACTAATATGCATACTGCACACACGCAGTTGCATTTACATTGTACATTACAAAGTAAACAATGTACCAAGTCAAGATAGGAGGATATCTTGACTTCGGCCTTCACTTTGTAGCCGAGTCGAACTAGAATGATCCCGAAACGATCCGTGTCCACACAATATGTATCAACACACTCCATGCATGTTTGCACGAAGACTGTATTGATGTAGACTCCTTGACGAAGTCTTGAATGCAACGAAGGATAATTAGTCTTCGTAGGATCTACTTGTGAGATGAACACTGCTTCTGTTGACGAAGACTCCAGGCGACGAACACTCCTTGCTTGTGACGAATACTCCATTTCACGAAGACGTGAGGGTTCGTCAATGTGTGTGAGGGTTCGCTGGTAGTGTCCACGAAGACTCCCAGTCTTCGTGGACCTCTTAATTGTTCGTGGCCCAGTATCACTCTTCGGAATGGTACTAGGTATTGGGGCCTATATATATACAGACACAAACACACAGAACAGATAGAGCACACCAGTGAGTTTGAGAGAGCACTTTCTTGTACTAATCTTTGTAACCAAACTCTGCTGAATGTTAATACATTTGAGCTTTAACGTTGAATCTTTCTCTTGTGTGTGTGCTCTTTGGCTTGGTTTTATACCCGCTTGGATTCCGCACTTGCGGGTGTGTTCGGTAACAAGGTGAAGGTGTTCTAGATCCTCCTCTAGTGGACCTACAAGTGGTATCAGAGCCTTGGCTCTCGTCCTTGTTAAAACCAAGTCGTGTGGCGAATTTTCAAACATTTAAAAAAAAATTCAGAAAGTTTATGTGGTTTAAAAGAAAAATGGGTTAAATCCTTGGAAAAACTTGTTGTTTGCTTAAAATTTTTACTAAAACCTTTTTAAAACACATGAAGACATGTTAAAATCAGGTTTTTGTTAAAATTTCTTGCAAAATCTTGTTTCGCAAAATTTTCCAGTAAGGTGTTTGGCCGGAAGAGGTGACCGGAATATTCATGTTTTACAGACAAGATTCAAAAACGTTACTGAAAAGTTGATTTTTAGAATATCGGTTTTTAACTAAAACTAGTAGTTCATCTACCAACTTTCTTAAAATCAGAAAAGGTAAATTACTGTAAGAAAGGGAATCTCACCAACCACTGTATTGACGAACAATCTATTGGACAAAGAGTATATTAGACAAAGACCTTCTAGTCTCGTGGGAGATCACTTCTCGAAGAGTGTTACTGTTCGTGAAAAACCAAGTGTTCATGGGCTCGTGGACACAACAACATATAATCTTTATGAACCTTCAATTGTGGCCCAACAAGATCTTTCTTTGTGGCCCATCTGACTTCGTGGATATATACCCTTTGTGGACTTTATTGTTTGTAGGTGGTATTCCTACAAATCTTTGTTGGTAATTAATCTTCTAGAGCACTATCAAGTCTTCGTAGGATTCTTTTAACAATCCAAGTGTTCATAGGATATCAACAATCCAATTCGTGTACTTGAAGTCTTCGTGGTTTTTAATATAACTCTTCGTGGTGGACTAGTCTTCATGGAGACAAGTGTTCGTGGTTTTTGGTGTTGTTCGTAGTTGGGTTGGTGTATCACAGTAAAGGTATTATTTGGTTTTAAGTTGGTATTTTCTACACATCATGACTTCAGATTGGTGGGGTTGGAAACCTGACCCTAATGAGGATATGTATATGGGTAAAGGTTTAGTTCCTTCATGGGCTCAGACTCCCACGCCTTCGTCATCAGCACAATCTAGTTCGATTTCCGCAAATCAATGGGCTTTTGTTACAAATCAAAACCCAAGTATTCAAAATCTTCTTTTGAGCGAAAATGAAACCGGTAGTAACAACCGTCCACCTAAATTGATGCATATGAACGAGTATCCTGGTTGGGAAGAAAGATTCCATACGTATGTGGCAAACACGGAGTTGTGGTTGTCTTTTACCAAGGAATTTGATCAAGCACTTGAAGAAGCCGGTTCAAATGCCGCAACGTTTGGAGATCTTTCTGTCGATGATAAAAAGGCATATGATTTAGAAAAGAAAGCATATTCAATTCTAAATCAAGCCTTAAACAAGGATATTTATCATGAGTTCGTGAGATTCAAAACAACAAAAAGGAATTCGACGGCTTCATATGTATGGAAAGGGAGTCGCTGGGAGATCTGACAAGTCGATATTATCATATGCTGAGTGAAATGGGTAATTTTGGGGTAGTGGTAACTCCGGAAGAGGTTGTCACAAAATTTGCCGATGCATTGCCAGTTCAATGGAATGGTTTCTTGGAAATTTTAAAGTATAATGGCACACTAGCTACAACCAACATCCATGATTTCATTCAACTCTTGGAAAACAAGAATCAAGAGGAAATAAGGAAAGCAAAAAGGGTGCCGGTACCACAAAATCCCGAGATGTACTATGGAAATTGTGGAGGTACCAACACGGTTGCAAGATCTGCTCAGCATGCTCAGCTTCAAACAGCTTTCATCTCGAGCACCGATATGTATGGAACACCAAAACCAGCTGCCCCAGAGCAAAGCTTGTAAGTCCAGGAACACTACACAATCGGATATCAAACACTAATCAAAGCGCGGAATACTGAGAAAAGTGTAGAAGAACAAGAACAGTGATAAGAACAAGAACTTGAATGATTGAATAACACTCAAAGTGCACACGGTTTCTAGAGAACCGTCTGGTACACAAACTCGTAAAGACTAGGAAGAACAATAATCTGAACAACCTCTCTCTCAAAAATGTCTAACCTAATAATGAACTAGGTTCACCCTATTTATAGTTACATAGGGTGACCTAGTTACAGACTGGGCCAGGCCCACATGCACAATATTACTAACCAAACAAGCCTAAATCACTAATTAGCCCACATGGCTTATTCTATTACTATCTAACCCACTACAAGGCTAAGCCCAATAGCCTATATTTGTGTTTGATAAAGATAGGCGTAAACCTACACCATTATAGGGCCTTACAATATCCCCCTAGGTTTATGCTGTCTTTATCAAACTGCAGTCTTCATCATGTGGGAAGATACTTCATCTTTTCATCTTCAAACTTGGGCTCTTGGTTCTTCTTAAACACGATCAGCTTTGCTTGAAAAACTTGTTGAAAGAAATGCAAGTGGAGGATTCTTAGCAATTCTTTTCTTTGTCAATGTCTTCAATTTCAAGCAGGTTCACAGGTACTTCTTAAAATGCACTATCCCTGTCAGATGATGACTTGTATCTGGTTCTTCTGACTCAGGCACATCTAGATATTCTGATGCTTCAAGCTTTGTCAGCAACCAACAGCATCTCAATCTTCAATAACCCCTGTTTCTTGTTTTAACATTAAATTCTGCACATACTCAAAAATTCATAAGCAAACAATTTTGTGCAACAGAGGGAAATACCACGTGAACACTCAGTACATCCAAGTATTTATAGTCGGATTTTACAATTCAAATTTCATTCAATTTTTGATGATCAATCAAATCTTCAAGAACGGTTATTTTTTTTAATAAAACAAATAAACACTCTATTTTTGGATTTTTGATTTTTTAAATTTGAAACACAAGCAAGCAAAGAAACTAATATACAATTACAATTGCAATGGGATCAAATCACAGTGTTTCAGGCTAGACTACACTTATCAACACTAATTTACTTTGGGTGATCCGAGCGATTGCCAGTATGTTTGTCCACTTAAACTTATCTCCTTAGGCCTTTTTCATGTGATGGTCTGCAACCGATTTATCATGTTTTCCAATTTAAATAATATGAACACTCAATTTAATCACAATCAATTCCCGGAATTTTAATTCGAACACACTATCATGCATGCAGTTTCCCTACCACATATTTCCACAAGTCCGTTCTAGGATTCTGAAACCTTGACTGGGACTGGATTGAGAAAAGAAAAGAATAGATCATTTGCAGAGATGGATATAATATACAGATCAAATGAGTTTTCTCAGTTTGATATAGGTTTTTTTTTTCGGGTTTCTTTTGGGCACTAGAGGGCCTCTTTCGGGTGTATTTGATCTATAGCGCGACAACGTACAGCTAGGTCAGCATATATCTGGATGCAGCAGAAGCTGACGTTGCCTAGCATCTCCAGGTCTTTGCTCACGCAAAACAGAGGAGATACACGAGTTGGACAGAAAAGATTTCAGAACTAGAATGAAATTGTGTGTATCGGGACGTCACCCACGCATTCAAATAGACATGTCCTAATTCCAAGTGACCGATCTTTCCTGAGGTCATAGAATAAATTTATTATTCTAAGCAATACCAGTCAAAGAGTCCAGCCATCAGGATAAAGCCTACCAACACATCACTCTGGAGTCAGACAATTTTAATATTGGTCTTACATGAGTCAGCCTTAATCCACATAATGAAATTATTTCATTTCCCATTCATGCAACAAAATATTTTTGATTTTTCTTGTTTTTCGAATGTTTTTGTATTTTTCTCATTTTCTCTATTTACAGATGGATATGTTTAGATATCCCCCTAAATTTGGGCGTAAATCTTACGCACAAATTTACCTAAACAACGAAAACGTATGTACACAGAAAAACACAAAAGAAAATGAAAATATTTTTTTGTTGTTTTTGCCTAACCGTTCCATCATTAGACTAATCAATATCAAAATTCGAACATGAAATTCAGATTTTGTACCTTTTTGCTGATCTTGTCTTACTTATCTTATCTCCTTCAAATGAAACATATTAACTGTAAAGAAATATACATTTTGCAACAGTGAAATGTTACCCGTTATGTCTCTGGAACAACCGTTATCAACATCCAAAGGTTGTCAACAGCTCCTCCTTGGTTGTCCCTGAAAAGTAAGGAGATTAGTAAGACATTGGTACCCAGGCCATCGTGGTCCTGGGTATACCTGAAGCATCAACATAAGACACTTTTCGAAAGCACATGTTCCCTTTAGATGCAAGGACTGGTGATGTCGCTGCTTTCTGTTTTGCCTTCCAAATTTGTTTAGGCTTCTCTAATTTCTTAGGAGCCTTGGGCAAAACAGTTTGCTTTTCAACCCTTTTATTTTTCAAAACTTGTTTAGGTTTTAAAGCTTGTTTTCGTTTAGCTTTTGCAGCATTCCAGTCCCCATCAGATGGTTTAACCTGGGAATGCTTATTCATCATTGCCTTAGGCTTTTCAAGCTTCATCGTCTTAGAATAAGAGCTGTCCCTTGGTGTAACCCTCTGATGTTGTGCATAGTATGGCACATAGGGTCGATATGTGCAGTTTCTTGCAATGTGACCAGGTATGCCGCAGTTATAGCAAGTCTGCTTCTTTACATAAGGGGCATATCCCGATCCATTCCATCCAACTGATGCTGGATTTGAGTTATAAGACTTGTTGAATGATTTGTTTGCAGACTTTTCAACCTTTCTACCCTGCTTCTTATGTCCCTGTCTGCAACAGTTAGTACATTTACTGGATTTAGCATTTTGAGTTCTAACTATTGGCTTTGGAGGCACCTATTTGTTTGAAGGGCCACTCAAAACTGGCTTAGAAACAACCTTTCTTACATACGGAGGGGCATCAGCAGACAAATTTGATGTTTTTAAACAAACATCGTTACCATTTTGACAAACAACATCATCCTCCTCAACCCAATCCTCAATTATTACCTCATCTGCACATGAAGTAGAAGCATCAGTAACGTTCACTTTTTCACAAACGGTGTCAGGCAATGCCGTAGTAGTGCTTGTAGTCACAAGTGACACCGTTGGTTCAGAAGAATCAGAATTATTTTCCTTTGAACAGTCAGCAGGGGCTCCTATGGTTTCATTACCATCTAACGCAACAGAGGCTCCTGATGTTGTTTCTGATTCTTCTTTGATCGAATTTGAATCAACTGTTTCAGATGATTCATTTGTTAATTCCACTGAAGCAACTGACTCTGAATTATCACAGTCAGTCTTTTCATAGGAGTCACTGGTTGAATCAGATGAAGCTGATGATTCAGTTTGAGATGCCTCTGCTTCCTCAGGTGATGCACTGTTAACACTAGGTGATTCACCCATTTCTGATTTCTCAGAAGTGGATGTCTCAGAAGTGTCGCAAGATGTGTCACATGACGAAGCAGATTCACTTTGTTTGCTCCTATTGAATTCTTTCACAAACTCAGTCAAACCTCTTAACATGGCAAACTCAATGTTGTCTACATTAACTCTAGGCTCTGTTAATTCAGACTCTTTTGTTTGAGGTTGCACTTCAGATGAATTTTGAGAAAAACTTGACACAGTATTATCTAATACTTGAAAATGTTTGTCAATGTTCACATTATTCTCAAAATTCAGAGTCTCGGTTTGCTTTGAAACTTCAGCAGGTTTCACGAAGGTTTTATCAAACGCCTGTTTTTCTAAAATAATTTCTGTTTTATCAGGCCTTGTGATTTTAACGTTCTTTTGCTTAACAGGCTCAACCTTCCTATCCCCGGGCTTCCCATATTCCATTTCAGGCAAGTCGGCTATCTCCTCCTCAATCATAGGAATAGAGGTGTAATTGTGATTGTATGGTGGAGGTATGCATACAAATCCCAATCCTTTATTCCTCACTTCCTTTTTGCTATACTTTAACTGTTGATTTATCATCTTTTCGACATTTTCACTTGAAACATCAAACTTTTTAAAATTGAATTCTGTATTTTCAAAAGTTGATTTTAAGTTGTTTAATTCAACAGTTAATTTTTCAGATAGCTCCTTGAAGTGGAGATATCGACATTTTGCTTCGCTTAGATCACTATGCAACTGTCGAATGTCACGTTTTTGAGCCTCTACCACTTCCTTATACCCATCCAGTTTCTTTTTAACTTCGTAGCTACTGGATTTGGTACATTGAAGTTGCATAGAAAGCGATTGCGCCTGTTCTTTAAAACCTTTTACTTTCTCTCTACATTTTACAGTACAACAAACATCGTCTACACATACCTCAGTAGAAATGAGAGTGAAGTCATGAATTTGAATACCTCGAGTAGACTGCTTGTCAGCATTGTCATATGATTTGATGAGTGAGATCAGCTCATCCGGCTTCATTTTGTAACAGTAGCAGTCGGTTGTCACAATTATCTGATTAACATTTCTAAACCAACTACAGTTTGCCTGATCTGGAATCCTTTTTAGAACATCTAGAAGCTTTGTGTTGCTCGTGCGATTAGACACCTCAATCTCAGCCTTCTCCATTTCAGAGAGCAGTTCAGCAAACCGGCCTGTAAGTGCTTCTATAGATTCACCATACGAGTATTTGAATCCTTGAAATTCCTGCTCAAGCACCTCTCTCTTAGAAGACATGTTTAAGATTTGATCCCCCGAAAATGTGATCCCCCGAAGATGTGCGTTTTAACTATTTCTTCAACACAAACCCAAAGCGAGAACCCGTGTACTCGCTACGAACCAGCTTTTCTGAAACGCGCCTCCAAACCTGTCAAAACTTATTACCAACAAACAAACCCCTTTTTATTATAATAAAACTCTTTGTTTTTTTAATATATATAAAAAAACCTTTTTTTTTAATTAAATATATATGATTTTTATTAAAAACTAATTAATATTATAATTATTATTATTATTATTAATTAACTAATGATGATGTAATGATTATACTATTATTATTATTATTATAAAATAAAACAAAACCCTGACATGATTTTCAAACAATCTCGTCTTCTTCGTTTCAATAACAGTCGAACCAAAAACCCTAGTAATCAATCTCAACCGCCAAACACTTTGTTTCTTCTTCTTCCTGACCTGTGACCGGAGAAGACAGAAGAACGACGATGAATATGATCGTTGAACGATGTTGTAAGGTGGTCGTTGAACGACGGAGAAGATGTATGGTGATGATGAAGGCAGCCGGATTTAGGTCAAAAATGGTCGGAGTACGGTGTCGGAGAGACGATGGTGATCGAAGTTGCAGAGGTTGGAGGTGGTGGTTATGGAGATGGCACGGTGTTGATGAAGAAGCACGGTAATCGGACGTTGAAGAAGATGTGGAGTCGACGTGAAGATCGGAGACGTTTGATGATGATGATGATGATGATGTCTTGATCGCACAAGATGTTGATCGCACAAGTTAGTTCAGTCACTTCAATCGCACAAGATGTGAACTGAAAATGATGATGATGACTGGTCGCACAAGATATCTAGGATCGCACAAGATAAATGTTGAAAATAAGTTGGTTGAAATCCGACACCAACTTATTTGTAGTCGCACAAGACAGCAGATTGCACTTCAATCGCACAATGTTTGAATATGAAGAAGATGTTGACTGTTGATTGCACAAATGATGATAATGATGACTGTTGGTTTAATTGAGTCGCACAAGTTGACTTGATGTCTGATGATGTCACTTTAAATTTTGTAGCAGGCAAATGTTGTAGTCGCACAAGAGTGTTTCGGTCGCACAAGAGCTTGAAAGTTGTTGCACACTTTGACTTTTTGTTGCAATTTTTGTAGATAACTCCAGTAATCAAATCCCCGAGAATCAAGGAATTGATTTGAAATTCAATCTCTTTGATTTATTTCCACCAATAACCTTCGAAAAACAAGCAAACACTTTGCCAATTTTACCAAAACAGATCAAAACACTAATTTTTTAATTGTTCTTCAAATCTTCAACCTGTTCTTCGTGTTCTTCGATCTTCAAAAAATATCTGATTAAAACCGAGCCTTCGTGAGACTACTTAGGCTCTGATACCAATTGTAAGTCCAGGAACACTACACAATCGGATATCAAACACTAATCAAAGCGCGGAATACTGAGAAAAGTGTAGAAGAACAAGAACAGTGATAAGAACAAGAACTTGAATGATTAAATAACACTCAAAGTGCACACGGTTTCTAGAGAACCGTCTGGTACACAAACTCGTAAAGACTAGGAAGAACAATAATCTGAACAACCTCTCTCTCAAAAATGTCTAACCTAATAATGAACTAGGTTCACCCTATTTATAGTTACATAGGGTGACCTAGTTACAGACTGGGCCAGGCCCACATGCACAATATTACTAACCAAACAAGCCTAAATCACTAATTAGCCCACATGGCTTATTCTATTACTATCTAACCCACTACAAGGCTAAGCCCAATAGCCTATATTTGTGTTTGATAAAGATAGGCGTAAACCTACACCATTATAGGGCCTTACAAAGCTATCAGTCTACTTGAGTACCATCATTTCTTGATCCAAACTACAAAGGTCAACAACAAGCCTGTTATGGAAACACTTCATCAACAGTCAATGCTGGTCAACCAACTAATCCAAACACAGTTCCGCTAGACACTTCAAGTTTCTCGAAAGTGAGTGTTGAAGTGGCAAAGGAACATATGGAACTGTTAAACACTTTGGTGAGCGCATATTGTGGGTTAGTAGCAGGGAAAATTGGAAACATCAATTTGACTCAGGAAGATTATCAGCAGATAGATAAGGATGAAATGGATTTGATGGATATCAAGTGGGCATTTGCTAGTGCTGTGAGGCGAGCAAAAGATTTCATGGAAAGAACTGGTAGAACCAGCTTGGAAAGTAAGAAAGATACCAAGTATGGGTTCGATAAGCAAGTTGTCAAGTGTTTCAACTGTGGTGAACGAGGTTATTTCAAACGTGAGTGTACGAAGCCACCTCAGCATGGGAACTAGAATCCGTTTAGAAATCAAGGCAAGACACTTTATAACTAGATAATTAGATTCAGAGGATATGACACTCAGGTGTCATATCTAAACATATTATACTTTTCATGTGAGTGCTAATAAAAGAATTAACTCTGGCCTTAATTTTTTTATCCAATAAGATGGATATAAATACTTAAAAAGAATACAACAGCAATAGTGATAATCTTTCGATAAAAACCATTATACATCATTCTCTCTTTTATTAATAGCAAGTACGTAACTTTCAAAATATTGTTTGTTCCATAACGAAAAAAATTATATGACGAAAGAATCATGAAATCATTCATCTTGAATCATATATTACAGTTATAGAAGCAAACAAATATTTATAAAGATAAGAAAATCAGCATATAATTTGTAAAGATATGAAAATCAACATATGATTTTTAACTACTAATTTATAGCAATAATTTCTCATCAATAGAAGTTATATAATAACTAGCCATAAAATTTCATATAAGACACCATATATCTTGTATTGGAACGTTTCATGTATTCATATTCATATATACAATTCCTATATATTTTAATGAAATTCGAATATCAACACATATATGATACATACAAAAAGAAGGTAATAAAACCAATTAAATTAAAGACTATACATGTGATTATCAATATTCAGTTTTGTTTTAATTTTCTCAACAAATATGTCACTCTATGAACATCAGTCATAAAACTTATCACTACAATTACAATGGTTACAACAAGATCAAGTAAAACAAAATTGTACCACGATATATGAAAATTATTTGTCCATGATTCTTATTAATCTTATTGAATATATTTTAGATACCTATATCAATCTTACTTACCGAATATATTTTAGATATATATAAAGTGTCTAACAAAATATATATAATTACTACAAAATAGAGACTCAACCAAGTCATGAAAAGCAATAAATATTAAACCATAATATGCACTTTTGATAATCCTTTATACTCAAGCCAGGAGTTTGTGCTATATAGAGACTCGTGGTTTTGGAACAATACCTTATAATGCACATATTTAAACGAACATGCGTATTTTACTTAATAAATGATATGGGTTTAAAGGATTACAAATTAAATTCTTAAAAATCATCAACAAGTCGTATGCTCGTTAAAATTAATGGTCATGAGTCAAATAACCTCCAACTTTAACTCATAGTTCCAATGATGTTCGTCTCATACAGCCACCAGACCAATCTGCATCCTCCCAACCCTTTGAGTTTCTAGGCACAAATTTTGGCTCATCTAAGCACGAACATCTCTGTGTCTTCACAGTGCTGCAGCTTCCATAGGCACCACAAATGTTGTATAAATCACATATATCTCTTGGGAATCTAACCACAAGCTGCCAATTTGTAGCATCTTCCACCCACACAGAACGTTGTAGCTCCCCAGAAGAAATCAAGGTTAACCTTGATACAACAGAACTGTTTATAAGATCATAAGTATAAGCTACCATTGTTTCATTAATAACCATATTGTACGTAAAGATGTTGTTCCTGCCGAACGTCGAATCTCCACTAAACCCCATACCATTCCATGGTCCTACCCGGAATTTGATCTTATCTGCGCCTTGTTTGAGTACATACTGAGGATAACCATGTGTGTCAGTGCTGTCGGTAAATTCACCTGGAGCTGGATCTTCACTGCTTTTCCATGACGATAGACGTTGTTCCCGGCCCGTCAACAGGTCCCTCCCTAACTTCATCCCAGGTAAAAGAGTATCAGTTGGATAATCAAAACTCTGCCAGATAATGTTTTTGTTGTCTCCGTCTGTCATCATGACCAAATTTCCCATGTCATCAAGCTTTGCAATTGCATTTCCTGATGATGTTGTGTTGGATGACCACATTATACCATTATTGCTCATGAGGACAAGACTTCCTGGATGGACAATCTTTAACACACCTGATGATCCGACGGAGAGTGGAAGATCTCTGTTGGCAACCCAAACTACTGTTTTAACAGATATTTTCTTATACCAAATACCAAGGTAGCTATTCCCAGAACTACCCGGCTTGAAAAAGCCCAGTTCAAAGGTTCTGGCCGACGAGACCAATGTGTCATTTTCGGTCAAGAACTGTAAATCCGAAATGATATCGATTTCGGCAGTATAGATTTTCTGAATGGGGAGTGTAACAAGTAAAAGAACAAATATAGCTACTCTCTCCATTTTTCCTCTAAAGATTCTGGTGATAAATGTAAAATGTTCCTTGCTATATCTAGCATGAGATGGACGCTATGTATCACCAATTATAGTACATATATAGTACCGGTGTGTTATTAATTGGTGGGGTGCGTTATTAATGTCTAGTATTTAGATAAAGTTAAAAGATGTGACTATAACATGGCACAGAATGAGGAGAAAATTCGTTTGCATAGACTCAAGGATCCATCATTCTTATGTCGCCGTTGCCGTTTGGGTATGTAGTTCCCCGTATCCTGGGTCACACGGCAAGGAATTACTTGGTGATTAAAATCTGACTACTTGGTAGATGAGCTGTCTACATTAAGCATATGTTGTCTTCGAACTCTGTATTTCATAATTTTTTCCTTGACTCATTCGTCCAAGACAA
This sequence comes from Helianthus annuus, assembly GCF_002127325.2. Taxonomy (NCBI): domain Eukaryota; kingdom Viridiplantae; phylum Streptophyta; class Magnoliopsida; order Asterales; family Asteraceae; genus Helianthus; species Helianthus annuus. The sequence goes on from NC_035438.2 coordinate 47,260,441, forward strand.
GTTGACCCACTGTCCTAAAGGTGATTATTCTCATTGAATAATAAGGCTAATAACTAGGAGATATATACAATCTATACAAACAAATATAACAACCAAAGTGAAAATAAAAGAAAGAAACTAAATAAAAGAACTCGTAATGCATCCAAAATGATTTTGAAATGTGGTTTACATCAATCAAACTAAAAAAAGAAAAAGATTGGTAGCGACGTTTAGTCGGAGTTGTTCGGTTTGTCAAAATACCGATACTTATATATTGTTTTAATAGTTAGATCAAGATCAGAAATACACATATGATTAAAGAATCATATATGGATGCATTTATTAGATAACAAAATATAAAATTTAGTTAACGTTACCATGATTGTGACCAATGAAGTATTATAGTTAGTTGCATCTTTTGGTATTAGGGGAGGGGTGGTTATCACTTGCAAAAATTTCATTATTCACAACATCCAATCAAGTTTCGCTATGTCATCAACCATTTTTTCATCACTCATAACCTTTTTTAGTGGCAATGGTCATCACTCACAACACCCAACAATATACCCTCACACACCCTCACATCCATTTATCACTCACAGCCCATAACGCGTGAAAAAATTCACGGAATCCTTCCATCACTCGTGGAAGTTGATGTCAGACCCCGACCACGTAAAACAACAAATCGTGGCGGCAACGTCGGGGAGTGTTGTAACAGAATCATTGTTTCACAACTATGGATTAAATAGTTTTGTTTTATTGAATTATTGAACTCAATGTTTTGGTAGGACTTAGATAAATATAAATAATTGTTTCTCATTTTAAAGTCACTAAGGCACGAGTTCATCCTATGTTTAGCATACATCAACAATCATCACATAGCAGTACCTGAAACATATATGAAAAATAGGTACGTCAGCATAAAAATACCTGTAAGTAACATAGGATTTTATGTATTAGATTCATGGCTTTGGATAACGGAGGAAAAGGTTTTATGTTTTCAAAATAGCCATGAATCTAATGTAAAAGTTTTTGTTTCTGAAAACGTGTCGTTTTGGAAAATGGTTTATAGTATAGACAAAAATATACTTTGATTTTGAAAAGTTTGTATAAATAGTATAACAAAGTATACTTTAGTTTTGAAATAGTTAAATGGATAGTATATCGAAATATACTTTAGTAATTAAAATAATAGATTTGGTAGTATATCTCAAGTATACTTTGGTTTAAGGATAAAAGTATCGGTAGTATATCAAATTATACTTTGGTTTGAAAATAGCATATCAACTATGCTTTGGTTTAAAAATAGCATATCAACTATGCTTTGGTAGTATATCAAATTATACTTTAGTTTATGAAATAACAAAGTTGGTAGTATAACAAACTATACTTTGGTAAACAGTAGCATATCAAACTATGCTTTGGGTAGTATATCAAAATATACTTTAGTTTAAGAAATATCAAAGTTGGTAGTATATCAATCTATACTTTGGTAAATAGTAGCATATCAAACTATGCTTTGGTAAATAACAAAGTAGTATGTTAAAACATATGTTAGATTTTGTACTTACTATATCAAAATATACTTTGGTAGATCACATTTGAGAGCACATCAAACTGTACTTTTATAGTATATCAACATATACAAAGAAAGTGTGATTTGGTATTCAATCAAGCCTTAGTGTATCAAACTACACTTTGGAGACTATAGAAATACCACAAAGGCAATTTCTATTTGGTTAAAATTTGGTTTCTGACATTCCATACAACAGGAATGGGGTGTCTAGTCCTATAGCGCTATATCATACTACCAATCGGCTGGGTGAATGTATAAAAATAGGTACAATCCAACAATTAGTTTTATAAATTTTGAAAATCAGTGTTTAAACCATAGGTAGTCGTTTAATTTGTCAAAAGGATAAGTATTAAGCATGTGTAATCATATAGTTTCAAATCATGAAAATAACAAATAGGCATATATGTTTCACCCCAAAACAATTGAAAACAGTAAAAGAGGGGACTATGTACTCAGTTGAGATTGCAAGTATCCTTGATTAAATGTCCTAACAAAGCTCGGGAAATCAAGGAATCAAGTGGCACCTGGTATAGAATCACTAAGTTAAACAATCGGATCCTAAATCGGGAGATAGGATAGAATGAAGTTCTATAAATCAAATGAGTATTGGAACTCATATGGCATGATTTAATAGACCTAACATTCTGATTTGGAAGTCTACCTAAGTGCTTTTGACCCGTTTCGACCCATTATGGTAGTATAAGCCACTATAATGCGTCGTTTGCGTAAAACTATGTTGGGATGGTTAACTATGTGCTATGTCAATTCTTACATGCCCAATTATCCCTAAACATGTTACTAAATCAGATTATATGTCAAAAATATGTTCACATAGTCAAAATACGGATTTATGCTTCAAAAGGGCATTTTGGTCATTTCCTATGGGCATACAAGCTAACTAGCATACGACTAACCAATCCTATGTGATCATAAGGTATAACCTCAGTGGTTATTCCCTATGCAACTATGATCACTAACTAAGCTTGGTCGGATCCTAAAGATCGACCAAACGGGTCGGGTTCGAAAGTCTAAGTGGTTGTTTAGACCGCTTACCTTACGACCCTAAACAAGCACTAAACTAATAGTGAGGAGTTAAACATGTCAAAACATGTTTAACCTACTGATTTGGTATCAAAACAAAGTGTTTTGATACCTAAAAGTAGTTCCGTTGCAAAATGCGTGCTAAAACGCATTTTGACCGAAACTTTGACTCGTCACTACACCTAGTTAACGTGGTAATCAGTTGGTATAATCACTAAGGATTATAACCATCGTGATTACAATCACGTTGCAAAGTTCAACCGAACTTTGCGTTGACCATTGACTGGTCAAACTGAAATTCAAACACTGTTTGACTTTTTAAACTAGTAAGCAATAAAAGAATGAAAGAATGCTCACTAAGGGTCCTTGCTATCTTTTCTACAAAGAAAATAAGCTTCCAATCAGATGAGAGAGCTCCCAATCCAGATTAGAGAGGAGATGAGAAGGAAATGAACAAATGAAACAAGTGAATGGCCTTGCTATTTATAGTGTTCATGGAATCACAAGATCATTCCAAGTGTTTGTGTGGCCAACAAGGATTAAATCATAGCCACACATGTGTTAGGAACTGATTAGAGACCTTGGAGAACACTTAAACTTGCTCATCACACAAGGAAATTGCAAGAAAGGCCCTTAAAAATCAAACAGCAGCTGAAAATTGAATTCTGGTCGCTGGGCAGCTCACACGGCCCACGTAAGAGTAGGGGAGGGGGGTACGCGGCCCGCCTGGCCCTCCCAGATCAGCAAAGTTTGAGATATTTACAGTTCAGGTCCCTGCATGCTTTTGAGTCCATTTTTGGCACTTTTGACCTCCGTTAAGCCATTTTCAAGGCTCTACAAGGTCAATAAAGTTTAGAGGACTAAAATATGCTCGGAAAACTCTCGGATGTCGGCTCGTTTAGTCGTACGGTCACGTTGTTCGTTAAATTACGACGAAACTCAAACGGACGCGAAAACGAACCAAATTAAGCAACGAATGGGATTTTTGCATGCCGATCACTAAAATAAAAGTATTTTAGTGTGTACAAAAATTTTGGATGTCCAGATGTGGTCAGAACGTAAGATATGCGCGAAAATGCAAACTTACGCCGTTTTTGACACTTTTAGCCCCTGTAAGATCATGTAAGCATATTTTCGCACACCGAACCACTCAAAGCTTACTTCTAAGCTATGTTTAGGTTATACGGGGTATGTTTAGCTTATGATCAAGTTCCGGACTGTACGTTTCCTTACGATTCGGTAAAGTTTCGCAGTTTGACGCAAATAGTCCCTGCGATCGAATAAACTTGTTTTTGCCATACCAAACCTTCCAAAACTTATTTCTAAGTTATGTAAAGGTCATTTAAGGTACGTTAAGCATATTTCACTATTCCGGAGTGTTTTTCGCGTTAAACTGATTACGTTTACGCACCAGTGCGTGTATAACTTTCAAGAAAGCGATTTAAAGCTCGGAATTGAACAAGAATTGATATGTGCAAAAGATACACATATTTATACAAATCCCAAGTATGAAACACAATATTTCATTGGTTTGGCATTTGTTTGGTGTTCGTGGTGACACAGGTGTCACAGTTGAGCAGTGGCGGTGGAACTTTTGTTTGTTCCACGCGTGGAACTTGCCTATCACGGAGAAAAAATCTCCCACCCCAGTCCCCTTATGAGTTGCATTCCACCGATAATTAGAATCATGTGAAATTAATATATTCATCCTTTAACCCCTTTTATCTTCACTGTCACACCCCCAAAATACCACTTGCGGAAAAGCACCGCAGGCGTGTGACGTACCAGGATCTTAGCCACCAATCACATTGAACACTTAAATATATTTAAATAAAGCTTTCATTCATTAACATAAAGTATTACAAATCGTTTCATAAAAAAAATCATTGTATATAGCGGAAGCATAACTCATTTGTAAGTGTTTCATAAAGAACGCATACGCAAACCATTAGACTTGTGTTGCGATTCCATGTATCAGGACCCATGACCACTCCAGCCTTCCAGACAGCAAGTCCCATTGATATAAACCTATAGACATGCAAGCATGCAGACAAGTGTGTCAGACAACGCTGGTGAGTTCAAAGTTTTGTTAACGTGTTTAGATACCAGTTACCATATTAAAACGTTTCTCAGATTCGATGATTTGATTTGATGTTGTTATTAACTCGATTACCGCAGTGGCTACAAGATCTATTTGCCCAACCCCAATGTCTCTATCAAAACATTGGTCATGCTTTAAGGAAATTAGTTCACGCCCGTCCTCCCCGGTACGGTGTGAGGGTGCCAAACCTAATAGCGCTATCAACTAATAACCTCGTTGCCTCCTCGGCAACTGTCGATAGATGTAAGGGGTCTTATAGGATAGATACTGAGTATAATAACAAACATCCCGATAAACAAGGGTTCCTCCCCGGAACGTTACCCGATATCCCTCCCCGGGATGCATGCTTGGAAAAAGCAGTGAACTCACCTTAGATTGCTCGGTATGTTACGTTACACTACTTGTTCCAAATTGGTCAACCAAACCCTAGTGTGGTTACCGATAACAGTCAGTTCCATGTATTCATTATTCACGTATTCATCGCACGCATTATTCAATTAATAAACAAACCAAGCACATATCATCATGTAAGTCATAACAAGTATCCAGTTCATAGTTACGACACAAGTTCATGTTACACCAAAGCACATGTCGAATGGTTCAGTTCACATTCAAGTGACCAGGTTAGTTGTGACTAGAAATCATGCAACATAATAAGCCGATTGTCCTTGTGTAATTATCTTGCCGACACACGAGTTCACATTACAGTTTCACGCCCCAAACAAACAATTAACGGTCTAGTACATTATTCCCGTTGATGTGCGGCCCATTTTACTTAACAGTGCCTAAGGTGAAGTAATCTAACATCAATGTGTGGCCCATGTTTCGTCGACAGGTTAGGTGACGAAACATCAGGTGTTTCGTCAAGATCAATTATGGCGAAATACCCTATGTTTCATCGACTACAAGCATGGCGAATAATCTTAGTGTTTCGTCGCTGCACATACAGAGGTTGTGATGGTTCTCTACAACCCTAATCATGGTAATTCACATATCATCACCCCATTGTTAACTGATTTCCTTATTAACCCTATTATACCATTCAGCAATCTGGTTCATAACATAGATCATTATGTATTACCATCAAACTCTCACAGTTAATTAAGCATGAATCCTTCAATCCTAAGTCACATCAGTACAGCATCGTTGTTCTAATTATCACCCTAAACTTAGATTCACATGACATGACAAGCTACGTAATATAATCATCATGCAGACATACATGTTTGCGGCCGTGTAAAAGAAGGTATGTGGGGACCCCTTCAACTTAACATGTGCACCGCCCACTAGAGATCACATGATCAGACCCTTAGTTGTTATCCTCATATACCTAGATTGATTCAATACAAATCTTTCAATAAGTTCTGACATGCAATAACAATAATAATCACAACTTATTATTACTCGAAAGCCATAAAAAGCCCGCAAGAATCTAACACATAGCCACATATCCGATGACAATTATTCGATTTATATCACATGCTTAACATCCTAAGCGTTTACTTTGTTCATAACATTACATCAGGTTTTCATGGAACGTGCATATACATTTTTTTTGTTAATCTAAATCACATATGAACAATATCATACAAGTAGGACTTAACACGAATACAAGATTACTAACCAAGAAACTTGTTCCTATCGAGATGATGTTGCCTCGAAGGGGAAGTGTAGCTACTGTCGTCGTGATGTAGAAGGGTGTAGGTTTTGCAAGAGTTGTAAACTAAAACACCTACCTTCACTATTACGTAATATATGAAGGATAGAAGGATATTGGGGCCAGGTTTTACAAATGGTGTGCTGGGCCGATAAATAGCAAGCACAAGGGATAGGGATTGGTTTAAGGGAGATTGGGCCAGGTTATGTTTTAAAACAGAATTGGGCCAAGTCTATATAGCATGGTAGCGGCCCAAAAACACTATACATAATACGGACCCATTACACACCCACTCACACCCCACCTGTCATGTTACGCAGATTTATTAAAGTCACAAGGCTTAACAGACTCACTAGAACGTGTAAAGAAATAGTGAGGAATCGGAATAACAAACAGAAAGACGCTAACCTCGAAAGTTCGGGTTGTTACATCATCCCCAACTTGAGAGAAATTTTGTCCCGAAATTTGACAAGTAAGCACAGTGAAGTGAGTTGGTAAATCAAGATTGTTGCGGATTTTCCCTTAGGTGCCACATCATCCCCAACTTGAAGAGGAATTTCATCCCGAAATTCGCCTGTTTTACCAGAATTAGATTAGTCATCAGGAAAAAGTTGAGGATACTTGAGTTTCATCTGGTCCTCGCGCTCCCATGTGAACTCCAGTCCTTGTATTGAGTTCCAACGAACTCTCGCGATTGAAATTCTACTAAGTTTTCAATGGATTTCTTGACACCTGCAATTTGTCGTCGATCTTTAGTTCTTGAAGTGGAATCACAAGTGTTTCATCGGACAAACACTTCTTTAATTGCGAAATATGAAAGACATCATAAATATTACTCAGCTCATCAGGTAACTCAAGTTTGTAGGTTGCGTTACCGATTCTTCCCAGACCGTTGAATGGTCCATCGTGTCGTCAGTTAAGCTTGCCACGCTTCCCAAGCGTTCCACACCCTCTTAGGGTGAGACTTTCACATGATACGATTGCCTACAGCGATCTTCCAGCGTTTCCCAAGTTTATCAGTTTTCCTGATGATCACGCGTTGTCGCCACATGATTTCCAATCTAAACAATTTTCCCAAGAGTTTCGAGTGCAAGTCCTGGACCCGTGATTAGGTTGTCATCCACCTTAGTCCAGCAAGGAGGTTGGCATTATCGTCCATGAAATACCTCAAACGGAGCTGTATGCATAGTAGAATGGTGACGGCTGCATTAGAACTCACCCAAAGATAAAGTGCCCTTCCAATTGTTTACTAAAGTCAATCACGCACATGCTCGCAGCATGTCTCCGTGTGTCAGGATGGTTTGGTACTCGGTCCGATTGTCCTACAGTGATAAGCAACGCTCATGTCTAGACGTGAGTCGAGGGCGTTGTGTTTTGTCTGCCATAAATCAAGTGTAGATAAAGATCAAAGATATCGGGAGTTGGTACCTCGTGCCCAAAAACCGCCTCTCTCAGAGGAATATTCACAAACTGTGGGGGCTCATCAGTCTCCTTGATTGCAAGAAAGTGTACTGGTAACGTGAGACAATCAACGATCACCCAGGTGATATTGTTTCCGTTTCAAGTTCTAGGTAGCCCAGTGACAAAATCCATGGCAGTCTGTTCTTGTTTCCATATGGGTGTTTCTGGTTGCTAATACTTCACCTTGACTTTCCCCCAAGTCAAACATCATTCCCATACCTAGCTAGGTGGGCCTTCATGCTCGATCACCAGTACAAGGTTCATAAATCCTAAAGTCTCTCATCAAACCCATACGACTAGACTATCGAGGCCGGTGTAGTTAGCTCAACACAAATTTCCTACAGTTACTGTATAATGAGATCCACATTCGTTCCATGAGGTAGTGAATATCGTCCGACCTGCCAAGGTGGCTTCTCCGTGCCCCTCATGGTTCAGCTTGAAAATTCTCTTCCTTCAGTTCCCCAGTTTGAATAGAGCGAGTCGGATCAGGTAAGTTAGAGTCGGTAGTGAGCGGCTAAGCACGTGCACGTTCAAGTTCCACAGTCATAATCATCCAAAAGGTCCATCCAGCGATGCCATTAACCGATTTAGCTCTTTCGAAACCAGGGTACACGAGAGGCCCTTGTGATTGGTCTAAGTAGCGCATTCGGTACCATCCAAGTAATGCCTCCAAGTAAATCCAAAGACCACGGTTTCCCCAGCCGGTTGTGTGTCATGCAGTTCCTCTTTGTAACTCCATTACGTAAGTCATCACTTTCTCATGTTGTGTCGGCATGTAACTAGGACTCTGATTCGGACCATCATGGTACACTACTAAATCACCCGCACCCTTAGGTAAAGACGATGCTCTGTGCATTGCAAAGTTGGGATTCGAAAGCTAAAAAGACGTCCTCATGTTTTGTCTTTCACGAACACAACACCCTGCTGTGCTAAAGAGATTTAAGCTGCGCAACCTTCGAAAATCCTGTGATTAAGCTGCGATGGTATCTAGTGAGACCAAGAAACTCATGTATCCTCGAAGGGATCTTTGATGTTAATCAGTTTCTAACAAATGGATCTTAGCGAGATCCACGTGTATTCCCACTTCGTTGTTTATATGAATAAAAATGTGTACTTCCCGAATCCTGAAGTCACACTTAGGTAGACTTCGCACGTAGATGCTCCTCCCCTAGAAGCTCTACGATGAAATACAAGTGCCGTTCATGGTTCTCCTTTCTCCTGGAAGTGATTCAAAACGTCCTAGATAAACACGGTTGGTGAATCTGGCAAGATGGGGTTAGCACATACTACTCATGTGATCCCTAAGGCTGTTGGTGTGTTGGGTAACTTTAAACAACGAGAAAAGAAAATCGTAGTGGTCGTACTGTGCCTATAACGCTGTGTTAGAAGTCACCCTCCCCTGGGTCTTCCATCAAGTGACAGTCTGATCTTAAGTCGGTTTCAATAGAAGCTTGATCATTGCAGCGGGTCAAGCAGGTTGCCGATGCGAGATAGAGGGTGACGGTCTATGATTGTCACCTTGGGGTAGTCTGTACACGTACGAAAGGACTTGTCCTTCATTTCCACAATAGAGCTCAGGCTCCCCAGAACAAGGAGCTAGATCGCTAAAACTCCCACCCGGTAGTTCTTGAAGTTGACTAGACAGTTCTTGCAACCCTCCTGGTGCAAGACGGTATGAAGTACAAGTGATCCAGGCTGCTTCTGTCATGAGATTAAACTGAGATTCTGCCTAACAGTTGTGGAAGTAAGCCCAAAAGTTCCTCGGGTAATAAACCGAGAGGGATCACAAACAATTGGTGGATCATCGATCCTCGTTTCCCTTAGCCCTAACATCAGTAATGGTTACCAACACAGCGGAGTAATCCATCCGTAGACACTTCTGGCCCTCATAGCTGAAACGGCGCTAACTTTTGCGCTACTCTGATGCTTTAGAACAAATAACGATTCTCCACACAAAGTTTTCTCCTCACTGGGTATATCTGCGTGATTCCAGGATAACCAATTCACACTAACTACTGCGTTGTAACCATCGAGGATAGTAGAAGGAAGGTCGACGTCGAACACTTGTCCCACAAGGTCGTGTTTACACCCCAACGAACATATGAGATTTCATTTGACTTGCCGTCAGCCGATTCCACATCAGGTTTTCAAGAAGTATCAGGGTCAAGCGGAATACAGACAAAGCGAACAGCTACCCATACAAGCTACCATGCTGCTACTATGCCTGGCGTCGCTTACGCCAATCCTAAATGTCCTTCCACGATCATCATTTCCAGTGTTGTTGTTACGGTTGCGAGGGTTCCCATTACTAGCATTATTCACTTGGTTGTTGACGTCTTGACTTAGCAACAGTCAATCCCTGTCAATGTCACCTTCATTTCCATGCTGTAGACTACGATTACGAGTACTTTGATGTTGCCGCGACAGTTGCCTCCAATGCCGTTGCTTGAAACGGAGCCCTACAATCTTTCACCATTAAAGTCCATCTTTTCACATTTTGTGCCACGCGCTACTCACTGTACTGATGGCCACATATTTCACACTATAACTGTTGTCATCGCTTATGTCCCGATTGATTTGTAAGAGTTGACTCCCACGAGTCGCTGACTAGAGTTAAGAATTCAATTGAAGTCAATTTGCTGGTGTTTATTGCCGGTAATCAGGGTTGTCCAAATACTGAGGTCGGTAAAATACTACGCTTACCCTTTTGTCCATCGATCTAGCAAGTCGATTGAGTAGTACGCGGTATGCTGCGAGAGTGTTGCAGAAGTGATCGCACTTCGGAGTCTAAGATGTCAATACATAGAGTTCCAGCAAACGAAGAAAAGTGATAAAGGTATAGACCAATCATTGTCGTTGCAACATCCAACTCAGGGATTACCGTAGAGGCACCTATCATTCTACACAGTTCGCTAGGCATTCAGATAGGTGTTCAGGTAATACTCGATAGCATCGAGATTCGAAAGGATTCAAAGAGGAGTGAAAAGGTCACGTTCAAGTAAGAGACAATCACTACTATGACTCTTATAGACTGTTGTGTTTCACATCGATCAAATAACGCAATAGAACCCCTTTTTCACTCGTTAAGTCTCACTGGTACTCACATGCACCCAACATTATTATTATGTGTGCACCCACAATAATATTGTGATTTGCAAGCTCATCCCAGCTCCTCTTAACTCATGTTAAATGGTTCCTCAAACACGAGTAGTAAGCAAAGAACATCACAAAACATGAGTCATGAATGTTTAGGGAATACCACCCTATCAGTCACATAACACATGCAAGTAATAAATGAATTCATACTGTTGTGCTAAACGAGAAATCACATGCAATATCATATGTAAGTGTTCACTGGTAATGCAGTACAATGAGTATACAAGAGACGAACCTTGCAGTCTGGAGCTGAGTGTCATGGTCGTATTCAGAACTTGTTCGGTTATATTCTGGTTTTATAAAAACGTTTTTAAAACCAAGTTCACTATAACCAGTGGCTCTGATACCAAACTGTCACACCCCCAAAATACCACTTGCGGAAAAGCACTGCGGGCGTGTGACGTACCAGGATCTTAGCCGCCAATCACATTGAACTCTTAAATATATTTAAATAAAGCTTTCATTCATTAACATAAAGTATTACAAATCGTTTCATAAAAAAAATCATTGTATACAGCGGAAGCATAACTCATTCGTAAGTGTTTCATAAAGAACGCGTACGCAAACCATTAGACTTGTGTTGCGATTCCATGTATCCCGACCCATGACCACTCCAGATTAAACCTATAGACCTGCAAGCATGCAGACAAGTGTGTCAGACAACGCTGGTGAGTTCAAAGTTTTGTTAACGTGTTTAGATAACAGTTACCAGATTAAAACGTTTCTCAGATTCGATGATTTGATTTGATGTTGTTATTAACTCGATTACCGCAGTGGCTACAAGATCTATTTGCCCAACCCCAATGTCTCTATCAAAACATTGGTCATGCTTTAAGGAAATTAGTTCACGCCCGTCCTCCCCGGTACGGTGTGAGGGTGCCAAACCTAATAGCGCTATCAACTAATAACCTCGTTGCCTCCTCGGCAACTGTCGGTAGATGTAAGGGGTCTTATAAGATAGATACTGAGTATAATAACAAACATCCCGAAAAACAAGGGTTCCTCCCCGGAACGTTACCCGATATCCCTCCCCGGGATGCATGCTTGGAAAAAGCAGTGAACTCACCTTAGATTGCTCGGTATGTTACGTTACACTACTTGTTCCAAATTGATCAACCAAACCCTAGTGTGGTTACCGATAACAGTCAGTTCCATGTATTCATTATTCACGTATTCATCGCACGCATTATTCAAGTAATAAACAAACCAAGCACATATCATCATGTAAGTCATAATAAGTATCCAGTTCATAGTTACGACACAAGTTCATGTTACACCAAAGCACATGTCGAATGGTTCAGTTCACATTCAAGTGACCAGGTTAGTTGTGACTAGAAATCATGCAACATAATAAGCAGATTGTCCTTGTGTAATTATCTAGCCGGCACACGAGTTCACATTACAGTTTCACGCCCCAAACAAACAATTAACGGTCTAGTACATTATTCCCGTTGATGTGCGGCCCATTTTACTTAACAGTGCCTAAGGTAAAGTAATCTAATATCAATCTGTGGCCCATGTTTCGTCGACAGGTTGGGTGACGAAACATCAGGTGTTTCGTCAAGATCAATTATGGCGAAATACCCTATGTTTCGCCGACTACAAGCATGGCGAATAATCTTAGTGTTTCGTCGCTGCACATACAGAGGTTGTGATGGTTCTCTACAACCCTAATCATGGTAATTCACATATCATCAGCCCATTGTTAACCGATTTCCTTATTAACCCTATTATACCATTCAGCAATCTGGTTCATAACATAGATCGTTATGTATTACCATCAAACTCTCACAGTTAATTAAGCATGAATCCTTCAATCCTAAGTCACATCAGTACAGCATCATTGTTCTAATTATCACCCTAAACTTAGATTCACATGACATGACAAGCTACGTAATATAATCATCATGCAGACATACATGTTTGCGGCCGTGTAAAAGAAGGCATGTGGGGACCCCTTCAACTTAACATGTGCACCGCCCACTAGAGATCACATGATCAGACCCTTAGTTGTTATCCTCATACACCTAGATTGATTCAATACAAATCTTTCAATAAGTTCTGACATGCAATTTCCCGTTATATTGGGACCCCTATGACATGTGCGGCCACCATAACATAACCTATCTAATTAGACAATACATGAAATCTATAGACCCCAGCATATTACAAACATCCATATATAATGTCAATATCATGTTTACATAGCCCAGGTGTGCAATTGGGCCAGCTGTGAACCTTATTCACCTTCGGCCCACCAACCGGGGTGTACAGCCCGATGATTAAACGAGGCCCAACATGGCAAATATCCCTTATTCTTTCTTTTTGAATTACCGCAAACATCAACACCAGTAAACATAATATTCTATTCAGTTTAATCAATATCAAGTTCACAAACCACAATCATAGTTCATAATATCGATATAAATTTGAATAACAATAATAATCACAACTTACTATTACTCGAAAGCCATAAAAAGTCCGCAAGAATCTAACACATAGCCACATAGCAGATGACAATTATTCGATTTATATCACATGCTTAACATCCTAAGCGTTTACTTTGTTCATAACATTACATCAGGTTTTCATGGAACGTGCATATACATTTTTTTTGTAAATCTAAATCACATATCAACAATATCATACAAGTAGGACTTAACACGAATACAAGATTACTAACCAAGAAACTTGTTCCTATCGAGATGATGTTGCCTCGAAGGGGAAGTGTAGCTACTTTCGTCGTGATGTAGAAGGGTGTAGGTTTTGCAAGAGTTGTAAACTAAAACACCTACCTTCACTATTACGTAATATATGAAGGATAGAAGGATATTGGGGCCAGGTTTTACAAATGGTGGGCTGGGCCGATAAATAGCAAGCACAAGGGATAGGGATTGGTTTAAGGGAGATTGGGCCAGGTTATGTTTTAAAACAGAATTGGGCCAAGTCTATATAGCATGGTAACGGCCCAAAAACACTATACATAATACGGACCCATTACACACCCACTCACACCCCACCTGTCACGTTACGCAGATTTATTAAAGTCACAAGGCTTAACAGACTCACTAGAACGTGTAAAGAAATAGTGAGGAATCGGAATAACAAACAGAAAGACGCTAACCTTGAAAGTTCGGGTTGTCACATTCACACCCTGTTTCCCCTATTTTTCATCTAATTGAAAGTCTCGTTGAAGCAAACAATATCACCCTTAGATCTTTGAATACAGTTTCAATTAGTCCCCATTTTTGTGTAATACCATTATGAACTCTCATTCTCTCTTCAATTTTCCCTCTATTTACCACCGTTATTTTCACTCTGCACCTGTTGCAACTCCGGCGGCGACATTAAATGCCGCTTCAACGAACAGTGGTGGTGGTGGCACTAATCATGGGCCAGGCGGTGGGTAAACTCAGATCTGTTGTCCTTGCTTCGCAGTTACTCCCGAATCCCGATCGATTACATCTTGTAATTCCAATTTTCTGGTGAACCGATGGTATTCCTACCATCATCTCTAGAACTGTGACAACCCTCACAAAACCAGGTATCCGTACGACTTAATTAACTATTAATTGTTGCCTAATTACTGTGCTTGACTGAGATTACTGATAAACTGCTACTTGATTGTTGATACTTGTACATATCTCCATCATACTTTGATTTTTCCCGTCACTACATTATTTACTTACTGAACTCTAGTGACAAACATGATGCACAAAAAGCACAGTAGCATTTGGACGGATAACCTATTGAACATGCCGATATAGCCAGCATCAGGCAAACACCGCCTCTAAAGGCCTGAATGAGCCAGAAATATTTTACTACACCCATAGTGTGTGTAAGGATACAAGGGTTGTATAACTGCGTCTCTAGGAATAGGATACAGAGATTGGATGTGCCTAAAACGTACTCTAAGCACGAAACACAGCACTTTTATCAACATACTAGCTTCTAGCTAATTAATAAAGTGCCAAAACCTGAGGAAATATTCCTGACACTTTGCAGAATAAATTGTGTCGCTAAAAATATTATTTACGACGCTTAAAGGATTACTTAAGCACTTTAACGGATTACTATCCAACCGAACAACCGGACTATACCCGGAACATAAAAATATTGCCAGAAATATTATTAGCCTTTTTCTGAGCCAGTTAGGGTCCCTGATTACCCTAACACCCGCTTTATAACGCGTCACGCAACTAACGGGGTTAATCTCTAAAAGTAACCTACTTAACATAACTGAACACTAACTGAACAATCGAGATTCAACCGGATACCCCCCCCCCCTAATGGAATCGGCCAACATGATGTGACAAGGGGAGTACAAGCTTTTTGATATTTTATTTGATTTCGTGGATATCTAGACGACATTGTGACCGATGGACGATAATCCTAAAATTGTCTATAAAATCACCACCAAAACCCACAAGACTTCACACCTCACAACTCACCTTCACTCTCTCCCTCTTGCTCTCTCTCTCTCTCGGCCGTAACTACACACACACACACATCCATTGCCGGTTTTTGATCTCGCCATTCCAAGCTTATACAAGGTGTTCGGGTCACGTATAAAGAAGCTTGAAGCAAGCGGAAGTTGAAGGACCTCGTTCATTTGCTTTTATCCACGCCATTTTCGCCAAAAATCTTCCCTAGCCCCGAGCTAGAGGTATAATGTTTAAAACTCGCTCTTGATCGTATCTAAAGTGGTTAATATGATTTTTAACGGTTAAAAGTTGGAATCATGCGTTTTGAATCTTTAAAGACTACTAAAACTCGAATATTGTTGGTTAAAAGCTCATGACGCGTGTAAAAGTCGTAGTATTCGAATATGTTGATTATTGAGGCCCGATCTACGTTGTGGTGGCTCTTATCATCGTTTAACCCGACCTTGTTAAGATCACAAATCTTGACATACGCTTGTTTCTATTGGTACAAGGGTTAAAAGGTGAAACTCCACCACACGAGAAACATGAACTTGTGTAAAAGTATTTTGACTTGTAAAATAGTATTTAAAACGAGCCGATCTACGTATGTACAAGTGGTATATTCGTAGAACCAAGTGTCGAGAAAATCATGTTTTGTAAAAGTTGGATAACATGTTAACAAATATGATATTTTACAAACTACAAAAGTATAAACACTTGTGAAACGAAAGATCCGACAAAATAACAATTTTTATAAA
Organism: Helianthus annuus; assembly: GCF_002127325.2. Classification (NCBI taxonomy): domain Eukaryota; kingdom Viridiplantae; phylum Streptophyta; class Magnoliopsida; order Asterales; family Asteraceae; genus Helianthus; species Helianthus annuus. Next base: position 47,276,594 of record NC_035438.2, read on the forward strand.
AGTTGTCGGGAAGTTGTAAAGGATGGTTTGTTCTAAAAACGGGGTTTTTACAAGACTAAACTATTTTATACATAGATCCACTAAATATAAGGTGATCTACACTATGACTTTCGGAAAAACTACAAGTTCATGTAATAATGCGATTTTACATACTAGTCTACAAGTTTAATGTATTGAAAATGGTTTGAAGTATCGGAACTTGATTGGTTGATTTAAGGAAAGTGTTGGAATGATTTGGTAAAAGAAAATGATACGCTTGAAAGCGTGGCCACCTCCAGTTACAGGGGAAACTCTGGCGAAATTTTTCTAAAATCTAACACTTAGAATTATTTGCAAGTGTTAAACTATTTTGAAATGTTTTCAAAATATATTTCGCCATGACTTTATTTACTAAATAATCGGAGGTGGGATTTTTCACAAAACTAAACGTGATAAATATTTATTCGATAAATATATTTTTCACCACACTGTTTATGATTATTTTGTGAAAATATGTAAATATTATTTTTAGAGTAAAAATAATATTTACAAACTTTGTCGAACCCAAAATAATACCAACGCCTACACGACAAACATATAAGTTACAACGGTAATTACTATTACCACTTAATCGCCAAAACGTAACTTACGCTTTATACAGAAATATTCATAAATGCGGATATTGTCAACGTATTATTTTGGAAAGTATTATGCGAAGAGAAAATATATTATTTTTGAAGAAAATAGTTATATTTTGGAATGAGAAATAAAATATATTAAGTGAGACTTAATATTATAAACGCACATGTATTAAATCCCCCATCCTTGGGAAGGAGATTAACTACCAATTATGTACAAGGAACAGTTGTCTAACTGTTTCCCGAAAATTAAACTATGAAGCTAAAGCACGGCCATCCGTCTAATAGAATTAGCACATGTAGGTCGTTGCACAGCTTTCGGACATTTGGAGTGCTTGATTTAGCTACGCACTGACTGTGAGTTCATGTCCCCCTTTTCTCTTAACTGTTTTCAGTTTTCTAAACTGCGGGGGTGAAATACATGTTACAATGATTATGAATATGTTTATACATGGTATGGTTAGCGTAAGGAGGTTTGTTACTTAGATCATGTGAGTGGGTAGGCGGAAACTTGAGGCCATTAATCCTCATGGTAGGACCGAGGGACAGGAGCGGTAGATCTATCTGGGTGTAGCGAGCCCAGCCCCAGGTCCAGCTGAACGGACCTCGGGGTGACTTAGTGCCCGACGCATAAATCCGCTAGGTTTGAGTCATCCCTACTTGCACTTCACACATATCAATGGCCTTGCAAACCATTGGTGATCTCTTTTTCCTTATTTGCTACATACCAGGTTGTTGATGAAGATAAAGGTTTATTTACTCACTTTCGCATGAACTCGCTCAACATTATTGTTGATTTTTCAACTTACATGTATTTCAGGAAACTAACGATCTGGCGCGGTATGGCTTGTTTTCCGCTGCATTAGGCCCGAGGTCATCCAGGGTTCGAGACTTGTGACTCTTTCCTGGACAAGTCACAGTCCCTGAACCATGTTTACTTTAAGTTTGCATTTGTAATGTTTAGACAAGGTTATGGTTGTTGGGTGTTAACCCGTTAAGACAATGTTTTAATATTTTTATTATCAATGGATGATCTTGCATATTTTTAATTCATATAGCTTGTTATGATTAAGCTATGGTATTAAGAAGTCACACCAAATTAACCACGCTTCCGCAAAGCCAGGGTGTGACAAGAACTTCGTAACCCATAGGCCTTGGAGATTCATGTGACCTCTAGTATCAACCACTCCCCTTGCCGTTGGAACAAGGCAGAAGACAGAGATATTCACCATCGGTCATTTCCCCTCACATTCACGCCTATCTCTCCTTGATTATCTCTCTTTCTTCTTTTCTCTCTAACTAATCTGAACAAAAAGAATGCATGGCACTACTGTAACTAACATGGAAATTGTGTCCATTTGCTGTATTGTTCCTAAGAACCTACACTAGTTGCCATCTATACTTTCTATAAAAGGAGAAATCCCAATGACATAAGAAAAGCTTATGTGGCAGCCAGAGAGGCTGTCCAACAATGCTTTTCTTATGTCATTACTGCATCATAAATCCTAATATATAAAATCATTTAAAATTCACTCAAACCTCTTCCAAAGTAAACATCTGCTCATTTATATCTGATTTTACTTTAATATCCAGCAGCAGTTGTTGTGATGTTGCGTAATGTTTTTAGATCAGCAGATGTTTAAGGCTAATTATCGGCAAATTCAAATTCAAAAATGCATGGGAATAAGTAATATGCAATTAATGCATGTCACTCAGAAACTCATGTCAATCATCTTCTTATATAAGGCTTTTCTTCTCATTTCCCTCTTCATATTTCATCACACTTTCATCTTCTCTGATTTTGAAATTTGAAATTTGATCACAATCCGAATTCCGAATTAGAAGCATGTCAATATCAGTTGACAGTAACAATCTTAGTTTTGGTAACGATTTGAATCCTGTGAAAGACATGTGGAATATGAAAGTGAGAATTATTCGAAAATGGAATCAAGGTTACAAAATGGATCTCATCTTCATTGATGAAAAGGTAATTTGTATCTCTGCTTTTCCGTTTTATCAGAGAATGTAGTGGTGTATGCTAAGAAGATATTTTCTTTAAATGTTCTTCAGGGTGCTAAGATTCAATCAGTTATTAAGAGTCATATGATACCTATTTTTTATGGACAGCTTCAAGAAGATGCTGTTGTGATTCTGTCGAAATTTGGTGTTAGTGAGAATAAAGATTTATATAAAGTAGTAGTATAGCCTTATAAAATCAACTTTTATAGATGCACAACTGTTACTCCTGTGATAGATTGGCAAGGTGTTGAGTATGGTTTCAACTTCAGAGCTTATCAAGATATTTTTCAAGGAGAGGCGATAAACTCTTTGAGTGTTGGTAGTGTATATTTTTGTAATCATGTCTTCCTTGTATAAAATTAGAGATTTTTACTTATACTGTTGTATAATGTGATCATATAGTTGTTGCTGGATCTGTGGTTTGTTGTGGAGATCTTGAAATCTTTGATCGGCCTCCAAAGGAGACTAAGAAGATCAATTTCGATATTCAAGACTTGGAGTAAGTTGTTGTTTACATGTGCAGTCATGTACAGATCATTGTTTCTATTTAATGATGTTAGTAAATAAGATGAAGAATGTTGGTATTTAATGTGGAATCATGGTAATGGTAATAAATGAGATCTATAGTATTTGTATCTAATGCTGAATCATGGTAATAAATAAGATCAACACTTTATTATTAGTGAATATGTTAGTTAATTTATGGCTCATTTATTACTTTGATAAATGTCATAAATTTCCTTTGATTTTGTGTTTTTGTTCATTCAATTTGGTTTTGATATTAGAGATTGTAAAAAAAATGGTCATAAATTAGTCTTTAGTATATCGTCATACGAATATTGTTTTCATGTAGGGGTAAGGTTTTGCGGTGTACTGTGTAGAATGATTATGCTCTGCATTTTAAGGAGTTCATCTCTAAAATCCCACCTCATGAGCATGTGATGGCTGTTATACAGCATGGAAAGCGTAAGGAATGGAAAGGTAATTTTTGTTACTTTCTACAAATCATAACTATATTGTTTATTTCTAGCAATATAAAGACAGGTTGACTAAATATCTATATACTTTTGCATGTAGGTGAATATACAGTTCAAAGTGATAAGTTTGCAACACGAATGTTTCTGAATGAAGAAATTGATGAAGTTAATCAGCTAAGGAGGAGGTAATTTGTCAACGTAATTTTTATTGTATATAGATGTTCAGCTCAAATATTTGGTTTCATGTTATTTGTATACTAATTCTAATCATTTGTGGTATTCAAAAGTCTTATACTGGAGTTTGGACAAGGGAGTGGTTCTACTTCTCAAACAATACTATCGTCTCAGAGCGTTTTTCCATTTCATAAAGAATTTGTAACTGATGGTGTGAGGAAACATGTTGATGAGATTAGTGAGATAGAAAAAGTTTCACATCTTTTATATAGTTTGGTTTATCACCTGCATGTTTGTCAAACTAGAGATTACAAGTTGATATATTGTTTTTACAGGAAATGTCTTGTGTAGTGGTTGAGACAATTAAGATTATGCAAGAAGAGTATGGTTGGTTTAATCATGCCTATCGTAAGTGTTTCAAGAAAGTGATGGGTAAAAGTGAATACTTGCAGAATGTTGAAAATGTTTCGGATGATATTGTTCGATTGCCTGGGACTTCTTTGGTTTGTCCCAAATGTCGTAGTGAATGTACATCCATCACCACAAAGTAAGCAATGATGATTATTTAACGTTATATTTATATAAGTAACAGGTTAAAACTAATATTTGAATATAGTTTTTCAGTTTACTTAGTCATTTGTATATATTTCAGGTTCAAGGTGCAAGTACGAGTGCAGGGTGAGAGTGGTAGTGTTTTTTTTTTTTTTTTGTTGTTATGTTTGATAGAGATGTTCAGAAGCTTCTTGGATTAGCGGCGAGTGACATAAGAGAGAGGCAGGTGAAGGCGAATGATACTGGATGTTTCCCTCATAAGATATTTTGATTGGTTGATAAGAAGGTTGCTTTTAAGATTGATGTTTGAGAGTTCAATCTTAAAAATGACTATCGTGTTTATACTGTGCAAAAAAAACATGTTATGATCCAGTAATAATTGCTGAGTTGGTTGGTGAAGATGGTAATGGTGATGAAAATACAGATGATGTAGCATATAAAATTACGTTTTCAATCTATTTATTTTTCTTTTGAGTTTCAAAGACTGGATTCTGTACTTTTTTATATAGTATCATATATTATGACCCTTTAGGTTACTGTCACACCCCTATTTTCCACGTGTCACCGGTGGGCCCAGTGGGGAGTATCGTGACATAGTTGATATCATCATAGTCAAACAACACAATATTTAAATGCACAGCGGAAGCAAAAGATAGATTTTTATTTCAACCAAATAAAAGTGTAATATTAAGTATCACATCATGGTTGAGTAATATCCACATGAGGATCAAAATAAAGAGGAAACTGTTCAACATACTTTAAAGGCATCTAAAGCATGCGAGACTTGAGTAATGATGCCTGGAGTAGCCAGCCTATTTCGTCTAGTACCTGCACTTAGCCTTTTTGGAAAATACGTCAGTTTACACTAGTAAATACAACTTAACTGACTCATTTTGAAAATGGTTTAAAAATTGATTTGATTGCACTTCGGCAAAAAATATTTTTTATAACTTGGGACAATTAAAATAATCTTGTATACAGTTTTACTCATTTGTCGTCCATTAGGGCCGGTTTGTAGGGCCAGACTTAAGTTAACTGACACACCACAGGTATAATACCCACAAGGTTGATTCCTTTAAGTGGGATACCAGTTTTTACATAATGCATCTGTCAGGTGTACGCCTACACCCCGTGCTTAGGTCGTGGCCATTTCATGAATGATGCCAAGGATATCCGGGACATGGTCATTTAAGCCCCAAAAGCCATACACCAAATAATACATATCAAACAGGTTATGTAAATACATCAATCACAGTACGATTTAAATGACTACATACACCCGACCAAGCGGTACTTTTATAGTACCGTATCCCAAGCCCGTATAGGGAAAATAAGTTAAGAGTATTTACCTAAGCAAAGTATAAATCAAATACAGCGAGTGCATGTATCTTTTACTGGGCTCCTAATCTGGAACGAAGGTTTTTAAATAACCTATTAGAATCCTAACGGGTCTTTAATTAAGTTTAGACTTAGACCAGTTAGTTTTCAAAAGGAAGATACGGTTCAACGCATGATAAAGCGAAGACCGTTTCAGAATGTGGTTTTGACCCGACAAGCTTGCGTGCTTGTTTAATATGGGTAACTTAAACACATTCTGGATTTTGAGACAAAAATGATATGGTTTGACCCGTTTCGGCTAATATATGCAAATTAATTACATATGCCGATCCGAACGCGAAAAGTGCGTAATGGGTAACCAAAAGAGTCATATGCAATTTTCCTAAGTTAATATGCCTTAAATATGTTGTGACATCAGTAAGATATCTTCTATTATGCCCCAAATGTATTTAAACTCAAATTATGCCTCGAAAGGGCATTTTGGTCATTTAAAAGGTTATAAAAGAGTTTAAATAAAATTCTGAGTTTTGGATCTGATGTAATCAGTAAAGATACTTAATTTTCTAAGTAATATCAATAGGGTATCATATATATGTGAAATCTATCCTTTATAACCAAACTATGTATCTTAAGGGTATTTTGGTAATTTCACATAGGCTTAAAAGGTCAAAACTGGAAATCTGAGCTTAAGACTTTTGCTTACTGTTAAAGTATAAAAATTTACTTAAAACATCAGTAGGTATCAAGTCTTATATATCTAAAATGGTTTTAATATATACTATGCGTCAAAAACGCTTAAAAGGGCGATTTTGGGCAAATTCCGGGTTCTACATGGAAAGCTGATATTTTTATTATTCCAGAAGGCTTAAAAATCCTATTTATCATATTGGATCAGAAGAAAAAGGTTTGGGGTCAAAAGGATTTGTAAAACTCATTTTATAGCCCAAAAGGGCAAAACCGGAAATAACCAAATCAAGCTTAGTACTCTAGGTTATGCTCAACCTAAAAATAATTAAAAATCTCCAAAAATCCCAAAATATTATTTTATATCAGTGGGTAAAAAGTTTGGTATCAAAATCTGGGTTTAGATAGGTTGTATGCTAATTACGCCATTTAATTACTAAAAAGTTTTCTAATTACGCTATTGAGCGTAACTCTTAATCTAGACCTCAAACTGATGTCAAATTCTAGGTACAAGTTTATAAATCAGTACCTAAGGTTTCCACTCTTTTACATTTTCAAAATTCACGTTTTAAGGTCATAAGGGCATAATAGTCAACATTTAAGCATTTAACGGAATCATGCATATGAATTGGATAACTAATGAACCAAGTTGTATAATCACAGAGGGTTATACTGTGACACCCCGCGAAAACGCTTAACAAAACTAGCTTCCTCAGTGACTGTTTGCTAAATTTCGGGGCGAGATTCCTCTTCAAGTGGATTCCTCTTCAAGTGGGAGATGATGCCACAACTGAGCAGAACCCGCACAATCCTGATTTCTCACCTCGTTTCTCTCGCGTTTGACGCTTGCCAATTTCGGGACGAAATTTCCTTCAAGTTGGGGATGATGTGACAACCCGTAATTCGCGATCCTACAAATTCATTTATTCAGCGTGCACTCGAAATCATTTGTTGGACCTCACATAACCGACCCACTGGATGTATGTGACAATCGGACTTTATGGGCTTTAGCAAGCCTGTGCAAGCCTCGTATACTCTTTAACTGGTTAGGCCCATATATCATGTTCGCCAAAACAAACCCACCGGCCCAATTATTGTTTGTGCGGGTTGTTGAAGAAAGGGAACCGGCCCAATTCTTTCATGGTTGTTTGTTTAGATTGAAGAAAAGGGAACCGGCCCCTCAAGTATCCTTGGCCCACTATAATCCCAAAACCGCCCCACCTAAGTTTCCTCTTTATATGTTACGTAAACTTGCATGACACCATTATCTAATATCCATCGCACAACTCTCACATAAACTAACCCTAATTGCCCAACTCTTTCTCCTCGGGTGTACGACTGACGACAGTGGGTCTCATCAAGGTTTCCTTCACTTGTTCGTATCCCTTCTGCTCCCGGTATGTGATCAATGCCCGAGTCAAACTATTTGTTATACATGGCTATGTGTACGATTCTTGGTTAATGTTTCTTGGCATGAGAATAGGAAACTTTGTGGTAATCATGAGTCTATGTGGGTTAATTAACATGATGTTTGGTTATGTATTCTTGTATGATAATAGTATGATATATGAACTAGGGTTACACGAGAAACTGTACATGAAGTTTTGAGTATTAGAGGATGCATGATGTTATCACAAACAAGAGATAGTTATGTTAACTGATTGGTGGTCGGCTTAGTGGATCTTTGGTCCAATCACATAATAGCATACTACATGACTTAATGTTACATTAAAATTGATGTAAGGCACATGGGATATTATCAGAATTATCGGCGCATGTGTAATGTTAGTGGAGGTCCAATGAAATTTAAATGCAACTAAGTAAAAGCTGAATGATGTGGTAATTCAAGGTGAACATTGAGGGCGAGGGAATCGTAATTATTATGGTGTCAGTGATTCATGTGACTTTCCCATTAATTCGGTCCAATGAATCGAATATTAGCTGTTCATATATCAAGAATTAAAACAACAGTTTAATTAATATTTTGGTCCAATGATGATGTGAGATGTGGTTGAATTAAGTTTAACAAGCAAATGGCGGCTATGTGGGGGGTTGTGGTTTTGATGCAATCCCATGTGACTTTAAATCATGTGATATGTTATGCTTAGTCAAACCCACAAAATCGGTCCAATAGGATAGAGGGGTGGAAAGTAGTTGTCGGCTTTGGTTGGGGAAACATCAGGTTATTATATGAAAATAGGGAAATATTAGTGATGATGTATAATAACCTGGTTCAATATGTTTAATATATGAATCCGGCCCATAATCGTGAGAATTAGAGGCTGCTAATGGGTTGCTTTTGGGCTCGGTCCGAGTAGTAGGCGAAGATGGGGCTTAGGCCTAGCACAAGTGCTTGTTTACATGATATATGTTGAGTGTGGTTTGATGAGCCGACTGATGTGATGTTCGTCAAACATCAATTCGTAATAGGTTGTCATGGAATGGATTGCATGTTAAGCACTGAATTATATTGACACATAAACGAGACTGGTATTGATTTAATATACATGAGTTTGATTATAGGGTAAAACATGAATTGGAATATGATATTGTTAAGTAGTATTATAGGGGTGAAGGGTTAGTTTAGTAATGGCCGACATATTAGTTATTTCACACATGATCCTGACAATTTAATCACCATACTCACATGCAAACATTATTACTTATTCAGGTATATATGAACCGACTGTTAGGGATTATTGAAACTTGGAATTGTGGTTGAACTTGCATGAGAACTTGACGCATGTTATATGATTACTTGATGTTTTGGACTGCTAAGTGCTTGTTTAAAACATGGAATGTAATGTGAACTGATATATAGCGTATGAGTATCTGTTAGACAAAGGTACATTAATAATGGACTAATGTATTGCATGACTTGCATAGTTAAATGTGTTTTACTGTACGCTACTTGTGTAACTTGTATTGAGGATACGTGATATACGTGAATATTAAACTGACTATCATTGGTAACCACGTTAGGATCTGGTTGACAAATTTGAACGGATAACGTAATATAACAAACCGAGCAAAACCAAGGTGAGTTCACTGCACTTTTCTCAAGCATGCGTCCCGGTGGTTTGGGACAACTGGTAAACATTTGGAAGGGAAAACATTGGGTAAATAACTTAATCGGTTTTGGTTATTGCCTGGAGGGCAATGGGGGTGATTAGTTGATAGCGCTATTAGGTGGGAAACCTCACACCGGGCCGTAAGGACGGGCGTGAACTAATTATCTGGGTATGGCTATGGTTGTTAGAGGCACACTCCTCGGATACATATGGGCACTCTCCCTAGGGTATCTAACGAAGGCAACATAGCAAACGATCGTTAAGGGGTACCCACTCCCCGGATACTTATGGGCACACTCCCTGGGGTATCTAACATGAGCAACATCGTAACGCAACATTAAATCGCATTAACATACATATGGTAACATAACTTGTTAACAAAACCTTGAACTCACCAGCGTAGTCTGACACACTTGTTTACATGCTTGTAGGTGATTACTGAAGGAACTTGGGAGCTTGCTGTCTGATGCTGCTGGAGTGGTTGTGGTCATAATAACCCGTTATCTTAATTTGCTTTTGATACATTTACACATTCATACATTTTATGCTTCCGCTCAGTACTTGGTTTGATTTAACTTTTCAGACGTTACATTAATTTCAATTGGGTATTTTATTATATTGTAACTTGTGTTTGATATGATTGGTGGCTCTTTGTTGAATCGTTACACCTCCATCAGGGACACGCCCTAGGTGGTAATTTGGTGGTGTGACAGTTTGGTATCAGAGCCACTGGTTATAGAGAACTCGGTTTTAAAAATGTTTTCATAAAACCAGACTATAACCGAATTGATCCAAACGTTGACCATGACACTCAGCTTCAGACTGCAAGGTTCGTTTCTCATTTACTATTGCATAGTATATCTAGTGTACACTTATGTATAACATTACACGTGAATGCACACTTGGCACAACAGCATGAGCCCTTACATTACCAACCCCTGTTATGTGAACTGTTAGTGCGACACTACCCTTCGACTATTGTGATTCTTGATCATATAAAACTCTTCGCATGCTATTTGAATGTGGGGAGCCTTTTAGCGCAAGTTAAGAGGCACTGAGATAAGCATGCAAATCGCCTTATTATTATGGGTGCACACATAATAATAACGCGAGGTGCATGCAAGTCCCAGTGAGGCTTAACGAGCGTGGGAAGGGTTCTGCCCTATTGTGTGTAAACTTGGTAGATTGTAGATTTCAATGTGATACTTGACCTGTACCTCATTTCAACTCGTAACCTTTTCCCTCTCATCCCATAGAATCATGAGTGGACGAGGACATGGACGTGGTCACATCGCGATGACCCAAGCTGAGCTGACCAACTTGATCAACACTCGTGTAGCTTCTGTTTTGTTTGACTCTTGTTTCGATTGGAGATATGTGCCTTAGGGTTCAGTCGTCAGTTAGGACTGACTCCCGCCCCTCTAGTAAAATAAGCATGTAGTAAAATTAGCTGATAGTATATCGATCTTCTCATGTTCTTTTTGTTGGTAAGCTTGATCTCATGGGTCAAGTGTTCGACATTGACCCACTTCCCGATATTCTTGTAAGTTTTGACGTAGTCGTTGAGCGAAAATTCTCTGTAAAGAGAAAAATCATGCGTATCCCTCTCCCCAGTGGGGAATCCTTATCAATTCAAGATCATCGTAGTGGTGCCATTGTTGGCATCGTCTCAGTCGTGAAAGCCCAGAAGTGTCTACGGAAGGGCTACTCTGCTATACTAGCTCTTGTCACCGATTCGCCACTTTAAGAAAGGAAGATGGAGTATCTTCCAGTATTCGTGAAATTTCTGATGTGTCTTCTAAAGAGTTACCTGGTTTACTTCCACATCGTTAGGTTGAATTCCAGAATTGACCTTATGCCATTCCTGATTTCCTTCTGGGATACAGCAATCCCTTGGATTCGCTAGCTACTATTACAGCTTCATCATAGGATTTTCGAGGGTTTCGCAACTTCAACCTCCTTAGCATAACGGGGAGCTGTGAATCCCTGAGTAATAAAATCGGAGAACGTCCTTACAGCTTTTGAAACCCTACAACACGCGAAGCGTCGCTTCTATCCGAAGGTACCGATGATCCAGCGATATACCATGATAGTGTTACGAAGAGGAACTGTACGACCTACAACCTCCGGTGGAAACCGTGGTCATTGGATTTAAGTGGGAGGCATTACTTGGACGGTACCGAAGGCACCAATTAGACCGATCACAAGGGTTTTCAGTGAGCCCTTGTTTCAATAGAGCTAATCATGTGAAGGCATCGCTAGAATGGAACTTCCGAACGAACACGAGATTAGGAGACTATACCCACGCATCCCGGTAGACGAACCTTACCACTTTCACTTGTCATCGCCGCTAGAAGCGAAGCAGTCACAGTTACACGCGTATGTCGTTTTGCAACACTAACCTTACCCACCAAACTCTGTTTTGGACAAATGATACACTCGCGCGACCGCAATGTGACGAACCTCCCTGTTGTGCCATGCTGCCATGCACCACTACTGGAAATTATTTCTAGGCAACAAATTTGTTGGCCAAATCCTTCGGATATTTAATGGACCCCTGTTTCGCTCGATTCTTTGTACGAACCTCATTAATTCCCTGTTTCTTTGATTGGCAACTGATATAACAAAACGCTAACCACCATGCCATGATTTCCACTGATCCCAAGATTAGCCCCCAGGCGTTGTAAAGTATCTATAGATCGAGTTCGTCAGGACTTATTTCAAACCATTGTTTTAGATCAATTTTCGGGACGAAAATTCTTTCAAGTTGGGGATGATGTGACACCCCGCGAAAACGCTTAACAAAACTAGCTTCCTCAGTGACTGTTTGCTAAATTTCGGGGCGAGATTCCTCTTCAAGTGGATTCCTCTTCAAGTGGGAGATGATGCCACAACTGAGCAGAACCCGCAACAATCCTGATTTCTCACCTCGTTTCTCTCGCGTTTGACGCTTGCCAATTTCGGGACGAAATTTCCTTCAAGTTGGGGATGATGTGACAACCCGTAATTCGCGATCCTACAAATTCATTTATTCAGCGTGCACTCGAAATCATTTGTTGGACCTCACATAACCGACCCACTGGATGTATGTGACAATCGGACTTTATGGGCTTTAGCAAGCCTGTGCAAGCCTCGTATACTCTTTAACTGGTTAGGCCCATATATCATGTTCGCCAAAACAAACCCACCGGCCCAATTATTGTTTGTGCGGGTTGTTGAAGAAAGGGAACCGGCCCAATTCTTTCATGGTTGTTTGTTTAGATTGAAGAAAAGGGAACCGGCCCCTCAAGTATCCTTGGCCCACTATAATCCCAAAACCGCCCCACCTAAGTTTCCTCTTTATATGTTACGTAAACTTGCATGACACCATTATCTAATATCCATCGCACAACTCTCACATAAACTAACCCTAATTGCCCAACTCTTTCTCCTCGGGTGTACGACTGACGACAGTGGGTCTCATCAAGGTTTCCTTCACTTGTTCGTATCCCTTCTGCTCCCGGTATGTGATCAATGCCCAAGTCAAACTATTTGTTATACATGGCTATGTGTACGATTCTTGGTTAATGTTTCTTGGCATGAGAATAGGAAACTTTGTGGTAATCATGAGTCTATGTGGGTTAATTAACATGATGTTTGGTTATGTATTCTTGTATGATAATAGTATGATATATGAACTAGGGTTACACGAGAAACTGTACATGAAGTTTTGAGTATTAGAGGATGCATGATGTTATCACAAACAAGAGATAGTTATGTTAACTGATTGGTGGTCGGCTTAGTGGATCTTTGGTCCAATCACATAATAGCATACTACATGACTTAATGTTACATTAAAATTGATGTAAGGCACATGGGATATTATCAGAATTATCGGCGCATGTGTAATGTTAGTGGAGGTCCAATGAAATTTAAATGCAACTAAGTAAAAGCTGAATGATGTGGTAATTCAAGGTGAACATTGAGGGCGAGGGAATCGTAATTATTATGGTGTCAGTGATTCATGTGACTTTCCCATTAATTCGGTCCAATGAATCGAATATTAGCTGTTCATATATCAAGAATTAAAACAACAGTTTAATTAATATTTTGGTCCAATGATGATGTGAGATGTGGTTGAATTAAGTTTAACAAGCAAATGGCGGCTATGTGGGGGGTTGTGGTTTTGATGCAATCCCATGTGACTTTAAATCATGTGATATGTTATGCTTAGTCAAACCCACAAAATCGGTCCAATAGGATAGAGGGGTGGAAAGTAGTTGTCGGCTTTGGTTGGGGAAACATCAGGTTATTATATGAAAATAGGGAAATATTAGTGATGATGTATAATAACCTGGTTCAATATGTTTAATATATGAATCCGGCCCATAATCGTGAGAATTAGAGGCTGCTAATGGGTTGCTTTTGGGCTCGGTCCGAGTAGTAGGCGAAGATGGGGCTTAGGCCTAGCACAAGTGCTTGTTTACATGATATATGTTGAGTGTGGTTTGATGAGCCGACTGATGTGATGTTCGTCAAACATCAATTCGTAATAGGTTGTCATGGAATGGATTGCATGTTAAGCACTGAATTATATTGACACATAAACGAGACTGGTATTGATTTAATATACATGAGTTTGATTATAGGGTAAAACATGAATTGGAATATGATATTGTTAAGTAGTATTATAGGGGTGAAGGGTTAGTTTAGTAATGGCCGACATATTAGTTATTTCACACATGATCCTGACAATTTAATCACCATACTCACATGCAAACATTATTACTTATTCAGGTATATATGAACCGACTGTTAGGGATTATTGAAACTTGGAATTGTGGTTGAACTTGCATGAGAACTTGACGCATGTTATATGATTACTTGATGTTTTGGACTGCTAAGTGCTTGTTTAAAACATGGAATGTAATGTGAACTGATATATAGCGTATGAGTATCTGTTAGACAAAGGTACATTAATAATGGACTAATGTATTGCATGACTTGCATAGTTAAATGTGTTTTACTGTACGCTACTTGTGTAACTTGTATTGAGGATACGTGATATACGTGAATATTAAACTGACTATCATTGGTAACCACGTTAGGATCTGGTTGACAAATTTGAACGGATAACGTAATATAACAAACCGAGCAAAACCAAGGTGAGTTCACTGCACTTTTCTCAAGCATGCGTCCCGGTGGTTTGGGACAACTGGTAAACATTTGGAAGGGAAAACATTGGGTAAATAACTTAATCGGTTTTGGTTATTGCCTGGAGGGCAATGGGGGTGATTAGTTGATAGCGCTATTAGGTGGGAAACCTCACACCGGGCCGTAAGGACGGGCGTGAACTAATTATCTGGGTATGGCTATGGTTGTTAGAGGCACACTCCTCGGATACATATGGGCACTCTCCCTAGGGTATCTAACGAAGGCAACATAGCAAACGATCGTTAAGGGGTACCCACTCCCCGGATACTTATGGGCACACTCCCTGGGGTATCTAACATGAGCAACATCGTAACGCAACATTAAATCGCATTAACATACATATGGTAACATAACTTGTTAACAAAACCTTGAACTCACCAGCGTAGTCTGACACACTTGTTTACATGCTTGTAGGTGATTACTGAAGGAACTTGGGAGCTTGCTGTCTGATGCTGCTGGAGTGGTTGTGGTCATAATAACCCGTTATCTTAATTTGCTTTTGATACATTTACACATTCATACATTTTATGCTTCCGCTCAGTACTTGGTTTGATTTAACTTTTCAGACGTTACATTAATTTCAATTGGGTATTTTATTATATTGTAACTTGTGTTTGATATGATTGGTGGCTCTTTGTTGAATCGTTACACCTCCATCAGGGACACGCCCTAGGTGGTAATTTGGTGGTGTGACATATACTTATAGGTAACTTGGTCCTAATAAGGCTCTAAGGAATTTCTAAATTATGCTTAAACGGGTCAGAACTGAAAGTCAAAGCAGAAGTCAAACTATGCGACTTTCGGTCCCAAACCGAGCCTAAACTGAAAATTGTCGAGTTGAACATGTTTAGACATGTTCTTACATTAATTACCAAGTTATATTAATGTCAAAACAGGTTGCATAGCTTCTACATTGCTAATTATGCATTTATTTGAAAATTAGCTTTCTGTTGACTTTTTAAGATTAACTTTGACTCGACAATTAACCTAACTAGAGTGGGAATCAGAGGGTGCCCTTTTAAGGGTTTATTGCCCACATAATTACCAACTCATAGGTACTTTCAAATTGAAATTTGACTGGAGAAATTAAGATTAATGACGAAGTCAAAGCTTAATTACGACGGTTTGACTTTATGCTAATTAACTAAGCAAAACTGAATTAAAGGAGGTTAAGCATACTTACAATAGTCCTAAATACGACTAATGATCACTATGGATGAGTCTTGAGCTCCAGGAACCTCCAAGAAGTGAGTTGTGAAGCTTACAAGTGAATGAGCAATGAAGAACCCAAATTCATGGCCCTTATATAGGTTTCTAGATGCAATTTGATCATGCCAAACAAGTCTAGGATTGATTCCAGATGATTACAAGTGTCCCTAGACCTTTTAAAACCATCAAACAAGCTCCAGGTATTGAAAACAACCTTCATAAGTCGGTTAAACAGGCTGTACAGGCAGCTGTCAAGATAATTCTGCATCAGATGACCCCTCGCGTCACGCGTAGGTCTCCTAAGGAGCCTACGCGTAGCGCGACGCCCCTACTGACCGGATTTTCAACTTTCAATGTTTGCTGTTTTGGTCCCTGGTCCATAAAACCTTTATTTAACTTTCATTAATTGCACTTTGGCCCCCTATAGTTAACTTTTAAGGGCTTCAAGACATAACCAAACATCGTTAAGTCCTTGGTTAACTTTGTGGTCACCCCTAAGGTCATAAATTCCAACGTTGACGCTTTTAATCCCTTGTATACGAATTTCATCATAACTTTCTCATACGATAACGAAACTTTATGAAATTTTTATCACACATTCTAGTGAGCATAATTAATCGCTACAAAGCTTCGGGTTTGCTAAAAGGTCACTCAGATGTACACTTTAAACATGTTGACACATTTAACCCCTGTAGTTTGTAATCTCTCACTCTTTTTCATTTATAGCTTCGTATGATCCATGATTCATTCGTTTAACGGTATAAACATCTTGTAGGGCTATTTTAAAATATATTTATCCATTGTTGACACTTTGGACCCTTATATTCACATAGTTTCCTTGTTTGTCAACTTTAGTCCCTCTAAAGTACTCTCTCACACGTTCAAAGCTTATGACACGTGTCGATACATTATTGGACATGAATTTTCGAGGTGTTACAGTTACTCAAGAGGTAACTGAAGTTAAAGATGTTAACCTTTTTGAATCTTCCCAGGTGTCTGCTGAACGAACTTCAAGGGTGAGTATAAAGTTTTTGAAAGTATGTTTAATATGTTTAAAAAGAATTCATTATTTTATTAAATGAGATCAATAGCTATTTTGTGATCTGTTGCAAGGATGATGTCTCTTTTACGGCTGACTCTTCAGCCATTGAAGTTGAAAAGGATTCTGGATCAAGTCCCAATGGAAAGCGGATAGTTCAAGATGCTGATGTTATCGACGTTGGTGAGCTATCCATTAATGTGAGAAGAACCCGGAAGAAGTTGTCTAAGGTTAACAATTAGATGCTTATGAAAAAACATTTCTTATGAGAGATAAGTAGAAACCACTTATTTTTGAAGACTCCTTGTGGTTTTTATTTATGTCTATTAACTGTTGTTTTAACAAACTATGGTTAAAAGTTTGGTGTGTAAGGACTACATTGAAGCATCTAAACTGATGTATTTGGTATATAATGTCTACGCTTTGAATATCCAGTAAATTTAAGCTTTTGTTTGTTATATAATATTGTTATTATACATTATATACATTTTTGGTGATATTCATGTACTGGACAAGTAGTAGGGTTGTATATTATTGTTAGTGAATGAATGAAAATTTAATCAATTGGTTTGTAGGAAAACTGTTAGAGTCTGAGATACATTAACATCTGTTAGAGGCTAAGCACTGTTATAGCATGCTAACATCTGTTAATGCCTAAGAACTGTTAGGATCTGAGTTACATTAGCATCTGCTGATAGACTTTGCTTCAACAGACCTTATGAGTTGTTGATCATCATCTGTTAAAGATCTTATATTAAAGATCTTCTGTTGAATTATGCAATATCTATTGGTCCACATCAGAACTTAGATTCATCGTACATTTGGCTTCATCAGCAGAAGTTCTCTTTGGGAGACCTTTGCTTCAGCAGTCTTTGTCTTAACAGACCTTTTGGTTCATCAGCAGAGGTTGTTTGGTTCATGAGCTGAGGTTGTTTGGTTTAACAGACTTTGCTTCAACAGTGGTTGTCTTCAAAAGACCTTTTGGTTTGCAAAGTTTAGCAAAACAGATGTTGAGTTTGTCCCTTTGGTAGGAGCAGATGTTTAAAACACTGTTATTTGTAATTACAAGCTGTATACTATTTTGTTAATTTTGAGTCTTACATTTATTTTCCTTGAGCGACCGGGAAATGTAATGCAAAATAGTAATATTTAGATGCAAAATATAGTAATGTTTAGTTGAAAAATATAAAAAGGTAAAACCACAAAGTTTTGAAAGTATATAACTTTATATACTAACACTACATAACTTCATTCTTAAGTTAGTTTTCGAAGAAGAAATTTGTACATCAAACATATCAACTAAAACATAAATCATTAAATCTGAAAAGATGTTCAAAGACTATGTCAACAAACTTCAAAGTGTATTTTATCTCCTGTTACACTTTTTTCTTCGACTATCTCAAACCTCAGCTTTTTCACCACATATATTCCCGTTTTATCCATGATACGCTGCCAGTTTGTATACATTACTATATGGGTGTTGTCGTCATGTCTTCTAGGATCTCTCCTAACAAGTAGTTGTACCAAAAACTTCATAGGACCAAATGACAGCACAGCTCTACGGTAGTCATTTAGCTAGTGTTCTCGAACAAAGTTCCTCGGTATTGCCTGAAAAAGAAAATTCTTTCTTTAGTTATTCATTCAAAACAGCATATACTTTAAGTAATAACAGATAGATCCAACATTATAAGTGAAATCAACCATATTAAAAGTAGATACGTAAATACCAAGTTGTGTGTCTCTATAACATTGTATTCAAACTGTTTCTTGTAATGTGGACGCTTTTTGCGGTGTTGGTGATTGCTACGACTGCAGTGATGTTTAGTCTCCCCGTGAAGTCCAATCCCGTCTTTGTTAAAAACCTTGACAGTGAAGTTAAAGTGGTCTTCAGGAGTACTTCCCATCCATTGAAACAGCAGTTGACAGCTTTCCTCAATGTCATTTTCAAAGCAAAAAAAGTTGTCTATCCTGGTCCCATAAAACCAGCAGCCAATCCCTTTTTGTTTTCAGGAGAGAAAACATAATACTCATCAACTTTACTACTCTGCTTTGGTCCATGTACTTTTACAACCAAGTTATCAATTTTTAATCTCCTCTCCGACAACAGCTTCAGCAAATCGTGTGGTAAATGCTATAATTTTCATACATTTCAGAAATGTCATATTAGATTTTATATAGGATACAAAATATAAATTAGAAGTTTTTCTAACAGCCCAAAATATACACTGGCAATATACAAAAATAAGGTAGCAATTTTTAACCTTCTTGCAGTATGTTTCTTCTTCAGCCTGTATCAAGCAACCATGAACATAATCTCTGTTTGAGCCATCGTTTCTAATTTCCAATCCCTCATTATTCAAAACATTTATCTCAAATTTTACTTCTTTCAATTTTTTTAAACACAGCTTGTCTATATTTTATTTCTATAAGTTTTAACAAACCGAGTCCATTCTGGCCCGTTTATCCTCTTACTTTTATGACCGATACTCTGTACTGCAATCTTATACTTAAATCCCGTATAATCAACCAACTTTATTACTTCACACTTTCTTGGTAATTGGTTACTCATTATCCTTGGAAGTACTTATGTATATAAAATACAGTTTTTAGCATACAATAGTGATTTGAGTTAATTTGTTCTAAGAATATAGCTTACTAATCCCTCACTTAGGTCTGTCAATTCAGAGAAAGACATTGATAATTATCATAAATTTCATCTGAAATTAAAAAAATACAATAATAATTAAATATTAAAACATAAAATCAATTGTATCTTAAAAATATTCTATTTTAGATATAAAAAAATATCCAACACCCTATAGAACCAAAGTTATATGTTGTGTACTTCAATATGGTCCCTACAACCAACAATATGAGTCTAATACCGTGTAAGATGAAATTTATATAGTTGTATAATAAAAATGTATCATATGAAATTAAAGTTTTCAAATATCCATGTTTGTGTCAACTTCAAACTTCAGTTTTTTTCTGCACCCAAGGCTATATTCACTTATAAATCAGACATATGAGTACTATAAACTGGTTGCAAAATATTTTATCAAAATTAAGATTGATAGAACAAATTTATCAATACTACATGGTAGTTTATACAATAATTTTAAAACCATTCGTAAAATATACAATCAAATATTTATGAAACAACAATATTTCAGATTCTTATTTAGATGGAATGAATCAAAATGTAACTAAATAAGTTGATATAAATCTTATTATAAAATAAAGAAAACAAGTTCATATAAGTTTATCTATTTTAACATTAGCAGATTATGATTTTGATGTTTATATAATTTGAAATGAGGAAACTGAAAGGAGCATGTCAAAGCATAGCTGTAAAATACACAAGAGAAAAAAAAATACCTGATCTAAAACTTTAAACTACTAATCGTCAAGTCTGAAGAAGAAGAAACTATAGAGTTTTTTCGCCGGAGAAGAAGAGAGAAGATTGTATTGGGATTGTTGAAAGTAAGATACTTATCTATTAACTTGTAATTGTTTATTTATTTAACTTATAATAATCTTTAATATCAGGATTTAAAAACTATTTTTAATTATATAAATATATGAATTAATAGATAAGTTTTTCTTATTTAACATTAAATTTATATTGAAGCAGTTGTTGCTGCCATGCAAAAATTACATTATTTTAAAGAAAAAGGGGGTAAAGTATAAATTTCACAAAACTTAATTTCAACCAACCATTGTAAATGTAACATATGTATTAACTTCATTTAATATACTTTTCATCTCCATTATTGAATATAAGCTCCAGAAAACATATTCGGAAGTTTTCATACATAACTTTCTTATCAAAATCGGAAAGATTCTATTGCATAATATAGATTACACACTATAAAACCAAGTATTGTTTCTTTGAATTTATTGTTTCTATTATAAATGTTAGATTAATCATTATTTGATGTTATGAGTATGTATTTGCCACCGACGACGTTTCATATTCTTTGTTGAAGAAAAAAAATAGATCCTGTAATCTGGTGTACTTTTATCGATTAAGTACTGCATTAACTTAAATGAAGTTACTGATAGCATTCTCTGTCACAATTTGTGCATGCATCTTCTTGATGTTGTCTTCTACATTACGATTGATAAATCAACCATATAAATTTTGGTTGATGTTCATTTGCTTAACTGTTGTGAGAGATGATGATTTTCGTTTTGTGCTTTGTTTTTGTAATACCTTAAGTGCTGATTTAGTTTAAGGGATGTTAGTGATGTCTATTTTATAATGTTGTTTGTCTATGACTTTTGTTGGATGTTGTTCATCTTTACAACTTGTAAGTTTAAATTCTTTATTGCAGATATGAATCCATCCAATCAAACACCATCCTTTTTAAAATTCCTTAATGAAGATGATTTTATATTTTTGGTATGTTTTTTAACTTTCTTGCTACTATTAGGATTCTACATTAATTTTTTATGTAGGATGTTTGTTAACTACTGTTGCAGAATATACCACTTGATTTTAAGAGTCTGTTGTGGGGCAAGGAGGTCCCATACGGTCGAATTGTAAAACTACTTGATGGCGACAAATCATGGTTAGTATGAGTAAGGAAGAGAGATGATCATTGTATATTACGGATGGATGGATAAAGTTTGTTAGAGATTGTTGTTTGAAAACCAAAGATGTTGTATTGGTAAAAGTTATTGGAAGTTTGTCATTCGTTGTCTCATGTTTTAAAGAAAATGTCTATGAGAAATCTTACATTTCAGCAAATATTAGACCTGAACTTAGCATGACTGTAAGTAACGATATATTATTTTGTTACTTACTGTAACATTTTTTGCTAGCTCAACAACTTCCTAGAATCTGTTTGCCCTTTTAACGTCTGTTTCCTTCTAATCTTAACGTCTGTTGACTAACCTTTTTAACTTCTGTTGACTAAGTTTTTTAACCTCGGTTGACTAACATCTGATATTTAAGATCTGTCCACATTGCAACCTCTGCTGGACATAATGGATGACAGTTGTTACGAAACCTCTGTTGGATAGCAACAGAGGTATGTAATAGTTGATAGCCAAAAGTGGTTAGGTTGTGTGTAAATATTGTAACTACTGTTGAGTAATTGTCTTTTTAACTTTTGTTGACTAACCCGTTGTAACTTCTATTGATCATTAGTTCATATCAAATTTGTAAGTCTGCACTAATTATTCCTTTGCTTCTTCTATAGCTAATTGTTGACAAATTTTGGAAATAATTCTATGGTAAAAGTTATGACTATGGGATGGCAACTATCTATGTTGGCAAAAGGTTTTGGAATGTGATGAAAGGATGGACTGATGGATGCAGATTTACTAATGGATGGTTAAAATTGATTGAAGAAGTCCCGATAGCAGATGAATCTTGGTTGGTTTTCACCATGATTGTATCTAAAACGTTTGAGATTTCCGTTTTCCATCCCGAGACTGGAACTGAGGTTTCCTTCAAGAAAGCTGATGTTGTTGTTTTCGATGATTCAGTTTATGGAGATGATGGGTTTGATTTATTGGTTGCGGTATAAAATTTTGATGATAAAATACATTGTTTGATAACATGATGGTGATAAGAAACTTTTATTGTATTATGCTAATAACTTTTGAAATCCCATATTGTAGGCTAAACACAACCAAGTTCTGGATTCCGGGGAAGTTGCTTTAGATGACGAGGATACTGGAGCTTCGGTTGGTAATTCTAAGCAGTTTACGAGTTTTGAGGATATTTTTAACACACATATATATATATACACATGTAATATTTACTTATTATTATGATTTAAAATATGGTTTCTGATATAAGGTCATTCTTATAAATATAGTTTGCTGATGATGGGCTATTTGATTCAAAGATTGTGCGTCTGGTTGACGAGTCAGATGTTAAAAATGTTGTAATTTATAATTTCCTACGCATATATTTTATTGTATAATAAGTATAACAAGGTTTCTTAAATTTTGTTGTAGCCTGAAGATCATTCTGTAAAAATAGTTGATGATCTTAACGATCCTCAACTTCAGTCTAAAGATTTTACTGTTCTGACATTTCTGACTCTTCAAGTGTTGTATCTAATGTAAGCGTTTATTAGTTTTATACTATCCATTTTATTATTGTCTCAATATATTGATATTCTTCTGTATGATTGAGTCTTAAACTTCAAAGCTAAGTTGAGAAGATAGTTTGTGTTGATAAAGAAAGTTACAAAATTTCAAGAATTTAGAGTTGTTATATTCTAAATTAATTTACTTAAGTTGACAAGATGCACAATCTTCGTGGCAAGACAACTGTAGAGGATAACCAAGCTGTTGATAGACTGTGTAAAATTCAAAAGGTTCGTTTAGTATCATCCACTTCAGAATCAGTCTTACACTTCACCACACATGGTGAAGACAGGCTTGTAAGTTTTTGCAGTCATTACTTTGTTTCGTTATTTCAACAATTTCAGTTATATATCAATATTTTATAAAATTCACTATTCAATTTTCTGTTTTTTAGCATCTGCCATCAGATGTATCTTCTGCGTTGGATCTGCATACGGATAATCCTAAGCCTATCAAGATCTAGAATCTCAAATGTGAAGTCCAGGAACTGTTTACAACATCTCAAAAAACCAATACTGGATTCAACTACGCTATTATTGGATGGTCTTCTTATCTGAGATCTGGCAATATTGCTTTTGGTGATGAACTTAAGTTAGAATTTAACAAGTCTACTCAATTGCTAAAGTTAACAAAAGTTATGCATTTTGTGACAAAGATAAAGTCCTCTTAGTTTGTCTTGCGTTGAATGAAGATTTATTGACAACGTTTCATGTCATGATTGTTTGTGGTTGTACATTTGGTTCGTCGATAGCACTAATTTTGCTTCTTAGACATGTTCTATATGTAGTTATATCTATAAACAGGTTTCATTGTCAATGGGTGGGTGCTCCTTTTTTTATAGGACAATGGAAATACTCATATATATCTTATATATTAACTGATGGTGCATATTTATACTTGTCTGTTATCTATTATAGATAATAAGTTTTGGTACAATATATATACACGTATCTATATGTTCTATTAATATGTGTTATGCATGGGTTTCTAAGAAACCACCCGTGTTTGCACACGGGTCTTACCGCTAGTTAAATATAATAACATTACCCCCGTCGTTAAAAAAACAAGTTTGTTACAAATGAAACTGACTAGACTTTGATGTGACGTTTTATAAGAGCATTTCCAATGATATTGGAGATGCCTTGTCCGAAATCCAAACCCACAAAGCAAATGAGGACAACCGTTGGAGGAGTTTGACTCTTTGTGTCCGGTTTGGCATACCGGACGCGTCTTGTTTGGTTTAGTGGGGACCACACACTCACATTCAATAAAAAAATTGTAAAAGTGGAGTGTGATGTGAGGGTTTGGAATGGCTTATTGTTAAGGAATAAGTAGGTTTAGAATGATTTGTTGGGTTTGGATTATAGACTTTTACCACCGTTGGAGATGCTCTAAATACACGAGCTAACTAACTAACTTCGTGTTCTAACATATGCATCCGTAATTGGTCCCCACAATTCCACCTCTTTGGTCGTCCACTCAAACAAACTAACACTCATCGGACCACCTCCTCCAATAAGGCAGACCGTTTCACCCCTCGTCCGCTCAGCAAAGCACCCACCGGAACACCTTGTTTAGATGCCTTAAGATGATGAAATGAATTTTTCTTTAGAATTTTGGTGGACTTTCAGACGTACATAGTTATTCAATATTTTTTTTCAGTGGGCATTGGTCACTAATTATCATTTCTCTTGGTTTATATATATATATATAGATTATAGATTATACATATATTATAGATTATATATATATATTATAGATTCTATAACGGGAGGATTGCTATGCTCTTTTGTCTATAATTGAATAGGCCCAAAGTGTATAAAGCTTCCTAGTTTCATTTTGTTTTATGTTTCATTTTAGAGTAAATTGCAATTTGCGTCCTAAAGGGTTTAGGGGTGCTGTCAGGTAGCATCCTCAAAGAAAAGTTTTCGCTGCCTGCGTCCATGCCCTATGAAATTCGCTACGCTTTGAGTCCCTTCCGTTAGTTTCATGTGAAATAACCATTTTGCTCTTGGTTATATAACTTTATTCCCCAATTTTTCCATAATTTCACCCCAATTCTCTTTCTCTCTCTCTCTCTCTACATCTTAGTTGATCTCTCTCTCCCTCTCCCTCTCCCTCTCTCTCTACATCTTAGTTGATATCTCTCTCCCTCTCCCTCTCTCTCTTTCTCACTCCCACATCATCATCATCATCATCTTCAAACAACAATCTCCCTCAATCCTCATCTTCAAACAACAATCTGAGCTTGCGGTATGCACATATAATGTATATATGTGTGGAAGCTCAAGGGAGGGGGGGCAAAAGTGAAAGTGCACTAATTTTAACGTTATTTTACTAATTTCATGAAAATAACGTTAAAAGAGGGGGATGGTTAATCATGCATCATGTGGTGCGTTGATAGCCGAAAGACAAAAGGGTACATGCACTAATCAGCCTTTGTCCCGATTGTAGAGTGTTATGTGCCTTGTGTCCAAGGCTTGATGCAAAACTACTATCGAGTCGGGGGTCTCACTGGAAGCAGCCTCTCTATTCCTACGAGGTAGAGGTAAGGTTGTCTATATCTTACCCTCCTCAGACCCTAACTTAGCTTTGTTATTGAAGGAATTTACTGAGTATGGTGATGATGATGATCTATTTATTAAATCCAAATGATTTTAAATGTCTAACCTTGTCAAGTAAGATTAAATGATTGCTGCTGATTCAGATGAAATTAATTCATTTTCATATATTAAATTTTTTTATATATATTATTTTTAAAAATTTATATTTAAGGGGCGTCACACCTCGATATTTCAACATCGTCCCGGTGGGCCCGGTTGGGAGTGTGTGAGTAGATTGATATAGAAATGCACAGATAGCACAGCGGAAGTCTTGGATTTAAATTATTACAATATTAAATGTCCAAGTGCTCAAAATATTATACAGACGGATCATATATGAAAAGATCCACAAGCGGATCGAAAGTTAGAACAAATGAAATAACAGACTATAGGCTTATATGCAAAGGAGTTGCAAATTCCTCTTCTAGCATTTACCTGATAACTTCCAGCCTATTTTGTAACCTTGCAACCTGTCACTTAATCTTTAGAAGATACGTCTGTTTACACTGGTAAATACAAATCACCGACTCATTTTAAAAATATTTCAAAAATGTTTTAAGTGCAAAAGGCACATGTATTTTCATAAATAACTTGGGACAATTCAAAATGATCTTGTATACAGTTTTACATGCATGTCAATACATATGGGGTCCGGTGTAGAAACCGAATAACATGATTAATCGACACGCCACTTTAATCCACAAAGGGATATCCCCAATATGGGTAAGAAAAACATTTTATAATAGCATTAGCATCTGTCAAGTGTATGCCTACACCCCGTGCTTAGTCGTGGCCATTAGTAACTTAAATGAGCCAAGGATATACAGGACACGGTCGTGTTAACCCCCAATGTCTAAGTTATCAGACAAAACAGATTAAAACGGGTTATGCGGATTTTCTAGTCACAATCCGACATATGATCCCATACCCGACCAAGAGGTAATAATTTACTGTATCTCAAACTCGTATAGGGAAAACGGGTTAAGAGTATTTACCTGGCTTAAATATGGCTTACAATGCAAGATAATTGTCACACCCCAACCGATGGCGGAATCATCGGGGCATGGTACTGAGCGAAACAGATTGTCCAGAAGTTTCCATAACAATTATCAACACTATTTAGTTTAAATAACACGTCCCATACCGTGTCCCAAATAACAAATAAATTATTACAGATAACAACCAGTCAAATATTCTATTCTGACAACTCAGATTTAAATAAGACAAATAAATATTGTTCAAATGCTCCTAAAGACCCAGCCTGACAAGATCTACAGACAACTATGCTCTAGTTGCTTTTTCCTGACAGACAACTATTTGTTGGGGGCCCCTAGAGCTTTATTCTAGCCTCGCTTTCCTAGCAAGCAAACATCTAAAACACCTGTCACATATGTTAAAATAAAGTCAATACATATAATGTAAAGGTGAGCATACAAGTTTGATATTAGCATATAGAGTTCGAAATAGTTTACGCATAACCAACACGTACACAGAGGAAAACGAAGCATGTTAATTATCGACATGGATCTATCGATACCAATGACTGCGGGTTGACCGTCCGAGACGGTTCGCAATACATGATTACCACTGTAATCCATGCAAGTAATTGTCCTTAACAACCCCCGTGTGAACGGGTGCTGAGTCCAAACTATAGTACTACGTCGTTAAGGCAGGTAGACAGCATTCCACGTGTAAACACAATCAACAAGCATTCATTTAGTCACGTAATACATGCGAATCGGTTAGCGTTCAAATAGTTGAGTAGTGTGATCAATTGTGTTTTGATATAAGTAACGTATGTAACACCCAAAAGTGCTAAAAGCAAAAAGGAATCGAGTATACTCACAGCGATTGATTGATGGATTGAAGGGAGCGCTTGAGAGTAGGGTTAGCCTGAATAGTTCGACAGTATAACGATAAGAAATACGTAAAATGGAAACAAGTGATGATGGGTCGAACAGCCTGGTCGATCGAACAGCAGGTTCGATCGAACGGGTTGTTCGTTCGGCTGGAAGGTCCGTTCGGACAGGCTGTTCGATCGGCCGGTAGGCTCGATCGGCTGGACTGTTCGAGTGGATTGTTTCTTCCTTTGAGTAGGATGTGTTTGTGTATGATGGTTTGACCTTTAGAAGTTTTCGTTGTAGTATTTGAGAACACTGAAGTGTTCTTACCTTGCAGGTCGGTCGATCGATCGAACGGTCTGTTCGATCGGCCGGCTTAACCGATCGGTTAGGAACTTCAGTAGTAGTCCTCAGTAGGATGTCAGTCGACCGAACAGCATGCTCGATCGAACAGCATGCTCGATCGGGTGGCATTCCAATACGTCGAACGAATTGAAAATCGATTAAGGGTTGAAGCATAGTATCTCATGATCCGATGAGTAATGTTATCAAACGGCTCGTTCGATCGAACATCACCTTGTTCAATACTATACTTCATGAAATTGTCAAAGTGTGGGGCCATATGCTAAACGATCGGCTGGCCTGGTCGATTGGCTGGCATGTCCGATCGGTTGGGCTGTTCGTTCGAACAGCCTAACCGTTCGGCCTGCATCCTGACCTGGTCGGCCTGTTCGTCTAACACTTGGTTGTTCTGATTATTTGACGTTATATTGAGGTAGTTTGGCAACGAGCTGAACCATAACACTTTCGTTCTTACTTGTTTTCCCTGCTCGGACAGGAATCACCCAAATCCGGCCAGTGAACGGTTCGGAACGGCGGTTTAACGTGTAACCCGAAGTCGGTGAACCTCGTAGATAGAACCCGAATCTTGAACCACACAACCATTAGAATGATTAGTGAGTTGGCTCAAGCTCCGTTTCTACCAGTTTGAAGGCATTGAGTGCAAAAGAGTTGAAGGAAAGTTGGAAATCCTTCTTTCAATCCTTTACACCATGAAAATGTTTAGATCTACGATAGATCTTAGCTTGTTTGTGTGGAAATCGGTTAGATCCGACCTATTTATGGTGGATTGAGGCCAAAATATGATGTTCTTGAAGAACACCATGATGACATCATCCTAAAAAGCTTAGATCTTGATGATTTCACGGTTAGAAATCAAGATTTGAAAGATAGAAAGGTGTAGGAGCATGTTTTGATCAAGAAAGTACAAGATTTAGGGTGAAAACTTACCGGAATCAGAAGAAATCTGAGGAAAGAGGAGGAGCACGAGTTGGTCGGTCAGAGAGTTTCCAAAAGTGGAAAGAATGACAATGACAGCCCTATTTATAGGCTCCAAAAGAGGAAAGGGCTGGCCGATCGGCCAGGCATCCCGATCGGACAGCCTGCTCGATCGAACAGTCCGTCCGATCGGCTGGGCTGTTCGATCGACTGACAGCCTGATCGATCAACAGCCTGGTTTGAGTGTTCGGTGTGACAATTTTCGATATTTCGATTTCGATTGAAGACGATACGAATACGATAGAGTTTCCTATTCAGATTACTTTTAATCCCAACCACTATATCTTACATACAATTATCCATATTTCACACTAGTCTTACGTTACCATTCGTCATAATTCGATTCGATTGCATTCGATTTGAGATTCGAGTTTCGATTTGAGTTTCGATTGATTCGATTGAATTCCACACAAAACATAAAGTAAGCACGCACAGGTAACACATAAGGCACACACACAAGTAATATAACACCAAATTCGCATAGTTCGAGATTCGAGTTTGATTGATGATTTGATTAGCTTGATTACTGATTGATTAACTTTAATGCATTGTTACTTCCTACTATTCACAGTCGTAAGTCGGTTCGTGTTGATTAAACATTCGATTACTTCGATTCTTTCTGTTTAGCAACCTTACTCCACATAATACAAAAAAAACATAAAATAAACTAATTATAGCCAAAGTAGTCAAAGTTGACTTGGGCTTTGACTTTGACTTTGACATTCGAAAACACGAGGTGTTACAGCCTCCCCTTGTTTAGGGAATTTCGTCCCGAAATTAGTCTCGAAGCTGCACAGCACCGTGAATTTTCAATTTGACGCTCCAGATCTTCATTTGAACAACTGCGGGTACTTGGCCTTCATGTCGCTTTCGAGTTCCCAAGTGAACTCCGCGCCTCGTTTGCCTTCCCATCGGACTTTCGCTATAGGGATGCGCGAGTGCCTGAGTTGCTTGGTTTGGCGATCCATGATTTCGACAGGCTTTTCCACGAAGTGTAGCGTTTCGTTGACCTGAAGATCGTCGAGAGGTACAATCAGATCATGGTCAGCTAGGCATTTTCGGAGGTTCGACACATGGAAAGTCGGGTGGACGTTACTGAGTTCCTCCGGTAGTTCGAGTTTGTAGGCGACTTTTCCGATCCTTTCCAGAATCCTAAAAGGTCCAACATATCGAGGCGCTAGTTTCCCTTTCTTGCCGAATCTGACTACACCCTTCCAAGGTAATACCTTTAGGAGTACGTAGTCGCCAACGTCAAATTCAAGGGGCTTGCGTCTTCTATCGACGTAACTTTTCTGTCTATCCCTGGCCTTTGCCAAGTTGTCTCGAATTTGGAGGATCTTGTCAGTCGTTTCTTGTAGTAATTCGGGACCGGTTAATTGCGAGTGACCGATCTCGTGCCATACAATAGGCGAACGACATCTTCTTCCATATAAAGCCTCGAATGGCGCCAATTGTATGCTGGCATGATAGCTGTTGTTGTACGAGAATTCGACTAACGGTAGGTATTTGTTCCAACTACCACCGAAGTCTATAACACACGCACGGAGCATGTCTTCAAGAGTACCGATCGTTCTTTCAGTCTGTCCATCAGTTTAAGGATGGAATGCAGTACTCAGGTTAAGCGACATACCAAGGGCCGCTTGAAACGTTTCCCACAATCGCGAAGTAAACCTAGCATCACGGTCTGAGATGATGTCACGAGGCGTACCATGATTACAAGTGATCTCGCCGGTGTAGATTCGGGCTAGTCTTTCTACCTTGTAGTCTTCCCTATTGGTAAGAAGTGGGCTGATTTGGTCAGACGATCAACTATGACCCAAATACTGTCGTGACCTGATGGCGTGGGTGGAAGTTTGGTTATGAAATCCATAGCTATACTCTCCCACTTCCATATGGGGATTGGAGGTTGTTCGAGTAAGCCGGAAGGTCGTTGATGTTCAGCCTTAACTCTCGCATAAGTCAGGCAACTTCCAACATAGAGGGCGATACCCCGTTTCATACCCGGCCACCAGTACTTGTAACGAAGATCCTGGTACATTTTATCGGCACCGGGATAAATAGAGTATCGGGATTTGTGGGCTTCGTTCATTATAATCTTTCGCAAATCGGTCCGCTTAGGGATCCAAATTCGGTCCAGATAATAGAAAATCCCATCTGCTTTGCTTACAAGTTGAGCTCCATCGTGATAGATTCTCTCCTTCTTCAAAGTGCGTTCATTAAAACAAGCATGCTGGGCTTCGCGGATGAGAGCTTCGAGGTTGTGCTGGGCTTGGGTATTGCGAATACTGAGCAAATAACTCCGTCTGCTGAGTGCGTCGGCTACGACATTTGCCTTGCCCGGTAATAATGAATCTCACAGTTGTAATCGTTAAGAAGTTCTACCCATCGGCATTGATGCATGTTAATTTCTTTCTGATTAAAGATGTGATGTAAACTCCTGTGATCGGTGAAGATCGTACACTTGGTACCATACAGGTAGTGTCGCCAAATCTTTAATGCAAAAACAACTGCGCCTAGCTCGAGATCATGGGTTGTATAGTTCTTCTCGTGGATTTTGAGCTGACGAGATGCGTAAGCTATAACCTTGTCTCGTTGCATGAGAACACAGCCAAGACCAAGGTTGGAAGCATCACAGTAGACAATGAAATCGTTGTTTCCGTCCGGCAACGTGAGAACAGGAGCATTGCAGAGCTTGCGCTTAAGGGTTTGAAAAGCAGATTCTTGTTCAGTTCCCCAAACAAAAGACCTGTCTTTATGAGTAAGAGCGGTAAGTGGCACAGCGATCTTAGAGAATCCTTCGATAAATCGTCGATAATAACCTGCTAATCCAAGAAATGATCGGACTTCAGACGGGTTCTTAGGTGTAATCCAGCTTTTAACTGCTTCAATCTTCGCGGGATCGACATGAATACCCTGACTATTCACGATGTGACCCAGAAACTGAACCTCCTCTAACCAGAATTCTCACTTGGAGAACTTGGCGTAGAGTTGGTTCCCCTGGAGTAACTCGAGAACCAAACGTAGATGTTGCGCGTGTTCGGCTTTCGACTTGGAATAAATCAAGACATCGTCGATGAACACGATGACGAAACGGTCAAGATAAGGTTTACAAATGCGATTCATCAGATCCATAAAAACCGCGGGCGCGTTGGTCAGACCAAAAGGCATAACAACGAACTCGGTGGCCGTATCGTGTGCGAAAAGCTGTTTTGGGGATGTCTTCCTCCTGAATGCGCAATTGATGGTAGCCTGAACGTAGATCGATCTTCGAGAAACACTTGGCACCTTACAACTGATCAAATAAGTCATCGATTAGAGGTAAAGGGTAACGGTTCTTGATGGTTAACTTATTCAATTCCCGATAGTCGATGCACATCCTGAACGACCCATCCTTCTTTTTGACGAAAAGGACGGGTGCGCCCCAAGGAGAGGTGCTCGGGCGAATAAAGCCTTTTTCAAGTAACTCCTGGAGTTGGTTTAAGATTTCCCTCATTTTGGATGGCGCAAGTCGATAAGGGGCTTTGGCAACAGGGTTAGCTCCAGGAATAAGGTCGATACGAAAGTCGATCTCACGTCTTGGTGGTAGTCCGGGAAGATCGTCAGGGAATGTGACAATCCGAACTTTCAATGTTTGTGACGCTTAATCCAGTAATCCTAATTGATCATTTTCCTCATCAACATTCCATGTTTAGATGAAACTTGTTTTATCTTTGTGTTATTATAATCTTGATTAAACCTAAACGCGCATTATAACCCCGTTAAGCATTACGCTTATTTGAGCTGCACATGTATCAGACCTCATGCTCACACTCTAAAACCCTACACTATTGTCAATATGGATTGGCCCACCTGTTGGTACTTCGGCCCAGCCTACTAGAAGCCCAAACAAATTATAAAACAAACAAAGTGGGTTCGGCCCACACTTGTTCCAATTAGTTATACGTACATATCCCATACACCTCTCTCATGATCACAAAAAAAAAATAATAAAACCCTAACACCTCCCCCTACCTGTGATCGACAGTAGCAGCCCCCTTCGAAACATGGTCCATCTGGTTAGTAGTGTTACTCTCAATCCTTGTTAATTATGCAATTGTAATTCTTGTTAGTAAAGATGATTAGATGGTGTTGTTTACTGGCTGATTGTATTGATCATGTGTATATGTCGTATATGTGTTGAGGATGAATGATTGCTGAAACGGTTGAACTAGGTGTTATGAATTGATTGATCCGATTTACTGATCTTATGATAATGAATGGGTAACAATTGAATGATTGAGCAGGGTTTCTGCAGATTATGGGAACTAGAATAATGGGTCACTTTGTTAATGATTATTCACGGACTGATTATAAACCATTAAATTTCGATGTTTAATATTCATATATACTGTTTGAGGATGACACTGATTAAACTAGTATCTTATGATGATCTTTCCCCGACGAAACCGTGATTCGACGAAACCTGTGATGCCGGCGAAACATCTGAATGTTTCGTCACCGCTCGGTTTTGTCGACAATGAACATGTTAAGCGAGAATGATAATCTGTTAAGTGATGATTGAATGAAACATGGGAAAACTATTCTGAATGATAAGTAAAAGGTGGTGATTTTAAAGATGATGAATCTGTATGATAAGCCTTACTCGTGCAAATGATAATTGAAATAGGTGATGCTAGGCTTCCATGAAACGTACAACTCAATGTGCATAGAATACAACCTGGTTAAGCATGTTTGGATACTTAACATGGAATGATTGGATGAAGGCCTTAAATGATTGTTTGAATGATGAACAATGATGACAGTGGACGTTGATTTCTGTTAAATACCGAAATGATGATGATGATTTAAAATTTTTGTGATTTAATACTTTGTCTTTTTCCTATTGATTCAAAAGAGTAAAAAGGATATATGTTGATAAATTGGTCGACCGCACACTAAAACTGGCCCCCACCACTTAATTGTAATTTTGTATATAAACCGCACAAGTAGGATGTTGGTTGTGTGAGTCCACTGTTGGACTTCAATTGCTTGGGTTTCCCTAGACCAGTTGGGCCACATGAGCCGTGAACATCCATAATCCCTAGATGGGTCGCACATTGTTTGGATTGTACTCTTAGACTATATTTCATTCGTACACTTAAGTATTAAGTCATGGTCACACACTAATTTTATATACATACACTTAAGTGTTTTAGTGGCACAATAATTTATAACCATGAGTCACCTGCTAGAATCTTTTGTGCAAACCTATAGGTGTAAACTTAATTGTGGTACAAAATACATGATGAGCATTTTTTTGTACACTGCTTTTGGACTACATGACAATGTGAAATACGTGATTACTTGATACATGTATGAAATACGTGATTCATTTACAAACGGTCCTGACAAGTGGTAACCATAATAGGGTGTGGTTGACCAACTTAGGACAAGTGCTTTAGCATACCGAGCAAACCAAGGTGAGTTCACACTCTTACTAAGGCATGGGATTCCCAGGGCACGGGAATTGGGATTGAAGGATTGTGATTGAATAGAACTGTACTTACACTATTACTAGACTACCATACCATCGTCCTCGGTTGTGCAGGACACATACGTGCAATCTACGTACACATATACTTACTACTATCCTCGGTTGTGAAGGATACTTATGCATACTACTATCCTCGGTTGTGAAGGATACCTATACATATTACTATCCTCGGTTGTGAAGGATACTTATACATATTACTATCCTCGGTTGTGAAGGATACTTATACTTAATTACTATCCTCGGATGTGAAGGATACTCTCGTAAGACCTACGTGAACTTATACTTACTACTGTTCTCGGATTGTGAAGAACACATATGATTACGAATAGTCTAGTGGTTATACAACATGGGAAGCCCCCACTAATAGAACGTACTAACGGCCCAGTAGAGCCACCTGTTACAAACAAACTTACTATTACGCATTTACTTTCTGTGAACTCGCTCAACTAGTTGTTGATCCTCTGTTACATGCCTTGCAGGTCGTTAGGTATATGGAGCTTGCACAGGGAGGAGCAGGTCGTTGTGGGCTTGGATCGTGATTATCCTGTTAAACACTTTTGATATCTGATACTTATTTACGATGGGTTTTTATTAATCCGCTTCCGCTAAACAATGTTAACTTTCTTATGGTTTGGAACACCTTTCATATGGATGTGGTTTGGTTTAAATGACAATTACTTTTATTATATGTATTGTTCTGTATGATTGGTGGCTTGATCCTGGTCAGTCACGCTCCCAAGCGGTGATACTCCGCGTGTGGATTTTGGGGGTGTGACAGATTGGTATCAGAGCCATTGGTTATAGAGAACTTGGTTTTAATATGGGAAAACGTTTTTATTAAAACCAGACTATAACCAGAACAGTGCTCTCAACGATCCACAACGACGCTTCGCTCCACGTGCAAGACTCGACATCCTAGGTAATAAGGTTTATGTTTATTGCCTACATGCTAGAATTGCCTAGAACTTTGCTCGTAGTATGCTTACATCACTTTGCTCACTACTTGTTACTGCTTGAGAACACCTATTTGCCTACACTTTTCTGTCATCGCACTACTCGCAAACCATTCATACTTATGCTACTTCTACTACTCGATCATGTCTGGACGTGTTAACATGACTCAAGCCCAGTTGACGGCTCTCATTAACGAACAAGTTGCTGCGGCGCTTGCAGCCGCACAAGCAGGAGGTATAACCTGCTATTCCAAACCTATCCTAGGATGTTAGATCCTACCCTCGTGACCCAACTCTCGCGCTTAACCTTGACCTATCTTTCTCGCGTAACGGGTCAGAACACATAGCAACCTGTCTGCACATTCAAGAACTTCATGGACTGTCGTCCAAGCACATTCACTGGCACAGAAGGAGCAGTGGGACTACTCCATTGGTTTGAAAAGCTCAAGTCCGTCTTGAGATGTGTGAATGCCCCGAGGCTCGCAGGGTGAAGTATGCCACTGGTACTCTAGAAGGCATTGCGCTGACTTGGTGGAAGGCGCAAGTTTAGATGTTAGGGTTGGAAGTTGCTAACGCCACACCCTGGAACGATTTCAAGGAACTAATCAAGCAAGAATATTGTACACGTGATGACATCCACAAGTTAGAAGTGGGGTTCTTTAACCTGAAGATGATGGGGTCAGAGATAGAAGCGTACACGAAACGATCCAACGAACTGGCAGTGTTGTGTCCAACTACGGTGGATCCTCCCATCAAGCGCATTGAGTTGTACCTCAAATGCTTAGTACCAGAGATTCAAAGTCATGTGATATCGGACAACCTTGCTACTATCCAGGATGATACTCATCTTGCTCATCGCCTCACAGATCAGGCAGTGGAACAGAACAAGCTGCCTAGACGTATTGGTGCTACTACTACTACTTCTGCTATTCCCAGTGACAACAAGAGAAGGTGGGATGGAACCTTCAGCAAGGGTTCAACTTCAGTTCAGTCTCAGGCACGGCAGCGAAAGATTGATGACTATCAGAGCACTGGTCAGCAATCTTCTGGTAGTCAAGGGTTGTAACCTCGTCTTAGTTGGTCAGACATTCTCCACCAACCTCATTCCCATAGTCTTGGGTAGTTTCGACGTCGTCATTGGGATGGATTGGTTATCCCAACAGCAAGCGGAGATCCTATACAAAGAGAAGATTGTTTGTATTCCCCGTTCTAGCAAGGAACCTCTCGAAGTTCAAGGCGACAAGAGTGGTGTCGTAAGTGGCACCATTTCCTTCTAGAAGGCACAGAAGTGTTTGCGAAAGGGCCACACTACTATTTTAGCACTCGTCACAGATACATCGACGAAAGAGAAGAAGTTAGAGGATATTCCAGTTGTACGTGACTTTCCTCAGGTGTTTCCTGAAGATTTACCTGGTCTACCGCCTCATCGTCAGGTCGAATTTCAGATTGAGCTCGCTCCAGGAGCAGCACCCATAGCTCGCGCACCATATCGTTTAGCTCCATCAGAATTGGAAGAACCGTCGAAGCAGCTACAAGAGCTCTTGGAAAAGGGCTTTATTCGTCCAAGCTCTTCGCCTTGGGGAGCTCCAGTGTTATTTTGTGAAGAAGAAAGACGGCACGTTCAGAATGTGCATCGACTACCGTGAACTCAACAAGGTGACAGTGAAGAACCGCTATCCTCTTCCTCGCATTGACGACTTATTCGACCAGTTGCAAGGGTCGAGTTACTACTCCAAGATTGATCTAAGGTCAGGTTACCATCAGCTGAGAGTCCGGGATGAGGACGTCTCCAAGACAGCATTCAGAACCCGCTACGGCCATTACGAGTTTCTGGTCATGCCATTCGGGCTTACGAACGCGCCTTCAGTCTTCATGGATCTGATGAACAGGGTGTGCAAACCTTATCTTGACAAGTTCGTCATTGTCTTCATCGACGACATTCTGATCTACTCCAAGAGTCAGGAGGAACACGAGCAGCACTTACGTCTGATCTTGGAACTTCTTCGGAAGGAGCAGCTGTACGCAAAGTTTTCAAAATGCGACTTCTGGCTTCGTGAAGTCCACTTCTTAGGCCATGTGGTGAATAGGGATGGAATCCATGTCGATCCATCCAAGGTAGATTCGATCAGGAACTGGCCTGCACCGCGTACACCAACGGAAATACGCCAATTCTTGGGTTTGGCGGGGTATTACAGAAGATTTATTAAAGACTTCTCCAAGATCGCGCAGTCGCTCACAATGTTGACACAGAAAGGTGTCACCTACCGTTGGGGAGATTCCCAGGAAACCGCTTTTCAGTACTTAAAGGATAGGCTTTGCAGTGCACCTATTCTCTCATTGCCAGAGGGCACAGACGATTTTGTGGTCTATTGCGACGCATCGATACAGGGGCTTGGTTGCGTATTGATGCAACGGGATAAATTTATTACTTACGCTTCCCGTTAACCCAAGGTTCATGAACGGAACTACTCGACGCACGATTTAGAGCTGGGAGCGGTTGTTTTCGCACTTAAGATATGGCGACACTACCTGTACGGTACCAAGTGCACAATTTACACCGATCACAGGAGTCTCGAGCATATCTTCAAGCAGAAGGAATTGAACATGCGTCAACGACAATGGGTCAAACTGCTTAACGATTACGAATGCGCTATTAAATATCATCCAGGCAAAGCCAATGTTGTGGCCGACGCACTCAGTCGAAAGGACACCCTACCTAGACGCGTACGAGCTTTGTAGCTCACTATTCAGTCTGATCTCCCTGCACAAATACGAGATGCTCAGGTGGAAGCATTGAAACCGGAAAACGTAAAGGATGAAGCTTTGCGTGGCTCAAGGCAACGATTAGAACAAAGGGAAGACGGCGCCTACTATGTAACAGGACGTATTTGGGTCCCACTATACGGCGGTTCACGAGAACTTGTGATGGATGAAGCACACAAGTCTCGCTACTCGGTACATCCAGGGTCGGATAAAATGTACCACGACATTAGAACTACATATTGGTGGCCTAGCATGAAGGCCCACATTGCAATTTACGTCGGCAAATGTTTGACTGGTGCGAGAGTCCAGCCAGAGTACCAGAACCCCTCAGGCCTACTTCAACAACCAAAGATACCACAGTGGAAATGGGAAGAAATTTCCATGGATTTTGTTACTGGTCTGCCTAGATCTCAGCGTGGGAATGATACCATACGGGTGATCGTGGATCGACTCACCAAGTCTGCACACTTCCTGGCTATAAAGGAAACGGATACGTTCTCCACTCCCGCAGACATCTATCTTAAAGGAGTTGTTTCGAGGCACGGAGTGCCTACCTCCATCATTTCGAATCGGGATGCACGATTCACGTCAGAACTATGGCAAGCGATGCACAAATCTTTCGGCTCACGATTAGATATGAGCACATCATATCATCCTCAGACGGATGGGCAGTCTGAGCGCACGATTCAAACTCTAGGAGACATGCTTCGAGCGTGTGTTATCGATTTCGGCAATAGCTGGGAAAAACACCTCCCTTTAGTGGAGTTTTCGTACAATGACAGTTACCACACCAGCATTCAAGCCGCTCCATTCGAGGCATTGTACGGACGTAAATGCCGGTCACCTCTCGGTTGGGCAGAGGTGGGGGATAGTTAGAGTACAGGCCCAGAAATGGTAGTTGACGCTACTGAACGAGTTGCACAGATACGGCAACGCAAGGCGGCAGCTCGCGATCGCCAGAAAAGCTACGCAAATAAGCGTAGGAAGCCATTGGAATTTCAGGTCGGGGACCGGGTTTTACTTAAAGTCTCACCCTGGAAGGGTGTGGTTCGATTTGGTAAACGAGGCAAACTCAATCCACGGTATGATGGACCGTTCGAAATCACTGAAAGAATAGGCCCAGTAGCCTACAGACTGAATCTACCAGCTGAACTCGGTGTAGTTCACAATGTCTTTCACGTGTCGAATCTGAAGAAGTGTCTGTCAGATGAAACCCTCATAATTCCTTTTAAGGAGCTCACTATCGACGAGCGGTTGCAGTTCGTCGAGGAACCTGTTGAAATCACGGACCGGGATGTTAAGGTCCTCAAGAACATGAGAATCCCTCTTGTTCGAGTTCGTTGGAACTCCCGTCGCGGCCCAGAGTTCACCTGGGAGCGTGAAGATCAAATGAAACTCAAGTATCCCCAGTTATTCGGAACCAATGCAACTACTACTGAGACTGAAGCTACTACTGCAGAATTTCGGGACGAAATTCCAAATCAACGGGGGGATGATGTGACACCCCAGGAAAACCAGTGAACTATGCAACACAACTAGCTCCCTCAGTAACCACGTACTAAATTTCGGGACGAAATTTCTTTCAAGTTGGGGATGATGTGACAATCCGAACTTTCAATGTTTGTGCCGCTTAATCCAGTAATCCTAATTGATCATTTTCCTCATCAACATTCCATGTTTAGATGAAACTTGTTTTATCTTTGTGTTATTATAATCTTGATTAAACCTAAACGCGCATTATAACCCCGTTAAGCATTACGCTTATTTGAGCTGCACATGTATCAGACCTCATGCTCACACTCTAAAACCCTACACTATTGTCAATATGGATTGGCCCACCTGTTGGTACTTCGGCCCAGCCTACTAGAAGCCCAAACAAATTATAAAACAAACAAAGTGGGTTCGGCCCACACTTGTTCCAATTAGTTATACGTACATATCCCATACACCTCTCTCATGATCACAAAAAAAAAAAATAATAAAACCCTAACACCTCCCCCTACCTGTGATCGACAGTAGCAGCCCCCTTCGAAACATGGTCCATCTGGTTAGTAGTGTTACTCTCAATCCTTGTTAATTATGCAATTGTAATTCTTGTTAGTAAAGATGATTAGATGGTGTTGTTTACTGGCTGATTGTATTGATCATGTGTATATGTCGTATATGTGTTGAGGATGAATGATTGCTGAAACGGTTGAACTAGGTGTTATGAATTGATTGATCCGATTTACTGATCTTATGATAATGAATGGGTAACAATTGAATGATTGAGTAGGGTTTCTGCAGATTATGGGAACTAGAATAATGGGTCACTTTGTTAATGATTATTCACGGACTGATTATAAACCATTAAATTTCGATGTTTAATATTCATATATACTGTTTGAGGATGACACTGATTAAACTAGTATCTTATGATGATCTTTCCCCGACGAAACCGTGATTCGACGAAACCTGTGATGCCGGCGAAACATCTGAATGTTTCGTCACCGCTCGGTTTTGTCGACAATGAACATGTTAAGCGAGAATGATAATCTGTTAAGTGATGATTGAATGAAACATGGGAAAACTATTCTGAATGATAAGTAAAAGGTGGTGATTTTAAAGATGATGAATCTGTATGATAAGCCTTACTCGTGCAAATGATAATTGAAATAGGTGATGCTAGGCTTCCATGAAACGTACAACTCAATGTGCATAGAATACAACCTGGTTAAGCATGTTTGGATACTTAACATGGAATGATTGGATGAAGGCCTTAAATGATTGTTTGAATGATGAACAATGATGACAGTGGACGTTGATTTCTGTTTAATACCGAAATGATGATGATGATTTAAATTTTTTGTGATTTAATACTTTGTCTTTTTCCTATTGATTCAAAAGAGTAAAAAGGATATATGTTGATAAATTGGTCGACCGCACACTAAAACTGGCCCCCACCACTTAATTGTAATTTTGTATATAAACCGCACAAGTAGGATGTTGGTTGTGTGAGTCCACTGTTGGACTTCAATTGCTTGGGTTTCCCTAGACCAGTTGGGCCACATGAGCCGTGAACATCCATAATCCCTAGATGGGTCGCACATTGTTTGGATTGTACTCTTAGACTATATTTCATTCGTACACTTAAGTATTAAGTCATGGTCACACACTAATTTTATATACATACACTTAAGTGTTTTAGTGGCACAATAATTTATAACCATGAGTCACCTGCTAGAATCTTTTGTGCAAACCTATAGGTGTAAACTTAATTGTGGTACAAAATACATGATGAGCATTTTTTTGTACACTGCTTTTGGACTACATGACAATGTGAAATACGTGATTACTTGATACATGTATGAAATACGTGATTCATTTACAAACGGTCCTGACAAGTGGTAACCATAATAGGGTGTGGTTGACCAACTTAGGACAAGTGCTTTAGCATACCGAGCAAACCAAGGTGAGTTCACACTCTTACTAAGGCATGGGATTCCCAGGGCACGGGAATTGGGATTGAAGGATTGTGATTGAATAGAACTGTACTTACACTATTACTAGACTACCATACCATCGTCCTCGGTTGTG
Organism: Helianthus annuus; assembly: GCF_002127325.2. Classification (NCBI taxonomy): domain Eukaryota; kingdom Viridiplantae; phylum Streptophyta; class Magnoliopsida; order Asterales; family Asteraceae; genus Helianthus; species Helianthus annuus. The sequence continues at coordinate 47,318,182 of NC_035438.2, forward strand.
CAGGACACATACGTGCAATCTACGTACACATATACTTACTACTATCCTCGGTTGTGAAGGATACTTATGCATACTACTATCCTCGGTTGTGAAGGATACCTATACATATTACTATCCTCGGTTGTGAAGGATACTTATACATATTACTATCCTCGGTTGTGAAGGATACTTATACTTAATTACTATCCTCGGATGTGAAGGATACTCTCGTAAGACCTACGTGAACTTATACTTACTACTGTTCTCGGATTGTGAAGAACACATATGATTACGAATAGTCTAGTGGTTATACAACATGGGAAGCCCCCACTAATAGAACGTACTAACGGCCCAGTAGAGCCACCTGTTACAAACAAACTTACTATTACGCATTTACTTTCTGTGAACTCGCTCAACTAGTTGTTGATCCTCTGTTACATGCCTTGCAGGTCGTTAGGTATATGGAGCTTGCACAGGGAGGAGCAGGTCGTTGTGGGCTTGGATCGTGATTATCCTGTTAAACACTTTTGATATCTGATACTTATTTACGATGGGTTTTTATTAATCCGCTTCCGCTAAACAATGTTAACTTTCTTATGGTTTGGAACACCTTTCATATGGATGTGGTTTGGTTTAAATGACAATTACTTTTATTATATGTATTGTTCTGTATGATTGGTGGCTTGATCCTGGTCAGTCACGCTCCCAAGCGGTGATACTACGCGTGTGGATTTTGGGGGTGTGACAGGGAACACCTGAGGAAATTCACGAACCACAGGAACATCTTTGACTTCAACCTTCTTTTTCTTTTCCTTCTCCGCTACTACAATGTTGGCCAAGAAAACGCTGTATTCCTTGCGGAGATACTTGCTAGCTTGGACGCATGACACGAGCTTGAGACCTTTCGAAGCTGTTTCACCGTACACACATAATAGATCACCATTCACGAGCGAGAATTGAATCATCTTTTCAAAGCACACAACTTCAGCATGGTTTTCGCGAAGAAAGTCCATGCCTACTATGACGTCAAAACTTCCGAGTTGCATCGGAATAAGGTCGATTGGGAAGATGTGATTGTTGAGCTCGAGGGTACAATCACGAAGAACAGAATTAACGGTGACAGTTCTTCCAGTAGCAACTTCGACTTCGAATGACGAGGGGAGATAAGAGCGCTTACGACTAAGGAGCTTCTCGAATTCAAAAGACACAAAGCAGTTATCGGCTCCAGTATCAAACAAACATGATGCATAAATACCATTCACAAGGAACGTACCATTAACCACGTTGTTGTTAGCCTGGGCTTGACGGACATTGATGTTAAAGGTTCTGGCATGGGCTGCTTGCTGTTGCTGCTGACGCTGCTGCTGTTGCTGCTGCTGCTGTTAGGGTTCTTGTTTCACAACCCTGTTCGGGCACATGTTTGCGAAGTGGTTAGGATCACCACATGCAAAGCAGACTCGAGCATTGACCGCGGGTGCTTGAGCTGCGGGTTGGCCCTGAGGAGCTGGGAGTAGAGCTTGATGTGCGGCGGCTTGAACTGGGGCTTGACGGGGACCATAGCGACAATTCGCAGTGAAATGCCCATAGAGGTTGCAGTGGGCGCAGAAACGACAAGCGATTCCCACCGGGTGATGGTATGAGAATGTCGGGCAGAGCGGGTGGGGACCTGTGTAAGCGCGCTTGGTTGGCGGCGCATTGATCACTGGAGCTTGGCAGTGGTGAGACTACTGCTGAGCCTGTACGGCTTGCAGAGGGGCAGCAGTGGTTGTCACAGCACAGTTCTTGTTGCTGGAGCTGTTGTTGTTAAGCTTCTTCTTTCTTCTTGATGACTTGGAGGGTTGAGCAGTGGTGGTGTCGACGGTCGATGTGGTGGTGGCTTGGTGCAGAGACTTGGATTACTTCTCCCAAAAACCAGACTTTACTCGCTTGTCATTGATCTCAGCGGCAAGCAGGTAGGTCTCTTCAATTGATGATGGCTTGGCAGCATGAACAAAATCGGCAACACAATCGGGTAGAGCTCGAATATATTTCTTGATGGCCATGTCTGACGTCTTGACTTGATCGGGACAAATGATGCTGAGCTGTTTAAAGTGTGCAGTCAAGGCAGCGTTATCTCCATCCTTCTGCTTAATGTTCCAAAACTCGTCCTCCAGCTTTTGGCGTTCATGGGGAGGGTAGAATTCGTCCATCATGACGGCTTTCAGCTCGTTCCATGTCAGCTCATAAGCTGCATCATTCCCGCGTTTGATTCGTTCGGCCGCCCACCAGTCTAGAGCTCGGGACTGGAAGACGCCTGTAGCATTGAGGGTGCGGAGATTTTCTGGACAGCCGCTTTGGCGCAGAGTGACTTCGATAGAATTGAACCATTGAAGCATAGCTGTTAGGCCATCTTCTCCGGTGAATTCCTTTGGTCCGCATGCCTTGAACTGTTTAAAGCTGAAACCAGTCTTGTTGGTATCTTTAGGTGCATCGATTCATGACTCCTCAGACGATTTGCTGGCGTTTTTAAAGACATCGCTCACAGCTTTTTCCACACTCTTGGCAATGATAGCAGCGAGACGCCTGTCTCTCTTCTCTTGGCGAGTAAGTGGGGTTTGGTGTCCAGATGTCGACATGGTCTGCAACAGACATTGTCGTAGGGTCTCAGACACAACAATCGGATCTCACCTCACACGTCTACTACTTACTAAAGCTTAGAAATACGTCGAAACACGCATCACGTAATTACATAAGCACATAGTCACAGATTCACATAATCACAGAAGCACATAAGCACGTAGGCACGTAAAGCACAGAGGCACATAAGCACAGAAGCACATAAGCACATAGGCATTTAGTCACAGATGCAGTCAGAATACAGAAACCTATCATTCCAAGCTCGCGTGTCGTTCGTATAGCATATCGAGTAGTTTCGTATAATCGTATAGCAGGTCGAGTATAGTATAGCGTATATCGTAGCATAGTATTGTCTAGTATTGCAGCGACTTGTTAGTGTTTTGAGGTAGAATAGCAATGCGAGTCGTGTGTGTCGATTGAAGCGATAGCAAAAATCGAATAAGTACCAAAATTAAACACATAAACAGATAATTACACATAAAGCACATAAAAACAACGAGTCATCAGAGTCGGCGGCTGCGGCTCAGGATCGAAACACATAAAAAATCGAGAAGTAGATTGTCTGCGGCTACTAGACATCGATTATCCAAAGCGATTCGACTATTCACATTAGACTTGTCGTCACATTTCAACCTTCAGGCTCGCGTTGCTGCCTCGATTCTTGGGCATTCAACACGTATTCCCTAGATCATACTCGTGAGTTCAGGTCGTTGGAGTCCGTCGAGGCTTTGGTGAGATGAGTAAAAGTCGGAATGAGTTGCCAAGGTTCGGGTTTCACCCCTGGCTTAGCAATTTCTTCCTTGTTTAGTAAAATTTGAGGAGATTATTCATCAAAATATGGATTTCACTCCTGATTTGGTATAATTCTCCTCGTTTGTTATCGAAAATATTGGGGAACACATAGATAAATCGATAAAATCGGCATTAATCAAGTAATTTAGTCGGGAGTTTGCGGTTTTCACACCTAATCCTGACTAAATCGCTTGATTCTATTTGAAAATTCGAGTGTAGTGATAGTGAAGAATATTAGAATATAGCACATAAGCTCGGTCTGTTGGTTCCTAACTATAGTCTAGGTCTCTAAGACAGCGACCCGGACTAGGTCGTGTCTAGCCTAATTCCCTATAGTTATGGCTCTGATACCAATCTGTCACACCCCAACCGATGGCGGAATCATCGGGGCATGGCACTGAGCGAAACAGATTGTCCAGAAGTTTCCATAACAATTATCATCACTACTCCTATACCGTGTCCCAAATAACAAACAAATTATTACAGATAACAACCAGTCAAATATTCTATTCCGACAACTCAGATTTAAATAAGACAAATAAATATTGTTCAAATGCTCCTAAAGACCCAGCCTGACAAGATCTACAGACAACTATGCTCTAGTTGCTTTTTCCTGACAGACAACTATTTGTTGGGGGCCTCTAGAGTTTTGTTCTAGCCTCGCTTTCCTAGCAAGCAAACATCTTAAACACCTGTCACATATGTTAAAATAAAGTCAATACATATAATGTAAAGGTGAGCATATAAGTTTGATATTAGCATATAGAGTTCGAAATAGTTTACGCATAACCAGCACGTACACAGAGGAAAACGAAGCATGTTAATTATCAACATGGATCTATCGATACCAATGACTGCGGGTTGACCGTCCGAGACGGTTCGCAATACATGATTACCACCGTAATCCATGCAAGTAATTGTCCTTAACAACCCCCGTGTGAACGGGTGCTGAGTCTAAACTATAGTACTACGTCGTTAAGGCAGGTAGACAGCATTCGACGTGTAAACACAATCAACAAGCATTCATTTAGTCACGTAATACATGCGAATCGGTTAGCGTTCAAATAGTTGAGTAGTGTGATCGATTGTGTTTTGATATAAGTAACATATGTAACACCCAAAAGTGCTAATAGCAAAAAGGGATCGAGTATACTCACAGCAATTGATTGATGGATTGAAGGGAGCGCTTGAGAGTAGGGTTAGCCTGAATAGTTCGACAGTATAACGATAAGAAATACGTAAAATGGAAACAAATGATGATGGGTCAAACAGCCTGGTCGATCGAACAGCAGGTTCGATCGAACAGGTTGTTCGTTCGGTTGGAAGGTCCGTTCGGACAGGCTGTTCGATCGGCCGGTAGGCTCGATCGGCTGGACTATTCGAGTGGATTGTTTCTTCCTTTGAATTGGATGTGTTTGTGTATGATGGTTTTACCTTTAGAAGTTTTCGTTGTAGTATTTGAGAACACTGAAGTGTTCTTACCTTGCAGGTCGATCGATCGAACGGTCTATTCGATCGGTCGGCTTAACCGATCGATTAGGAACTTCAGTAGTAGTCCTCAGTAGGATGTCACTCGATCGAACAGGATGCTCGATCGAATAGCATGCTCGATCGGGTGGCATTCCAATACGTCGAACGAATTGAAAATCGACTAAGGGTTGAAGCATAGTATCTCATGATCCGATGAGTAATGTTATCAAACGGCTCGTTCGATCGAACATCACCTCGTTCAATACTATACTTCATGAAATTGTCAAAGTGTGGGGCCATATGCTAGCCGATCGGCTGGCCTGGTCGATCGGCTGGCATGTCCGATCGGTTGGGCTGTTCGTTCGAACAGCCTAACCGTTTGGCCAGCATCCTGACCTGGTCGGCCTATTCGTCTAACACTTGGTTGTTCTGATTATTTGACATTATATTGAGGTAGTTTGGCAACGAGCTGAACCATAACACTTTCGTTCTTACTTGTTTTCCCTGCACGGACAGGAATCACCCAAATCCGGCCAGTGAACGGTTCGGAACGGCGGTTTAACGTTTAACCCGAAGTCGGTGAACTGTAGGATCGTATTCTGACCCGAACGAGTCTATCAGAGGAGTCTTGATCAGTTACATGTGCGGAAAACAAGTAACCAACATAGAAACAGCTAGATCTTCACTTAAATCACACTTTTGATTGATATAATAGCGTTTACAACCAAATCTCACACTGGCAGCACCTCGGTATGGAAAACAAGAACACGTTACAACTGATTTCGCTCCTAGGGTATATATAGGGATAGAGATTTCGCTCATATGGACATGTCCATAAAAGCGAAACCCCCTTCTAGGTTTCCCACATACGGACATGTTCATAAAAGCGAAACCCCCTTCTAGGTTTCCCACATACGGACATGTTCATAAAAGCGAAACCCCCTTCTAGGTTTCCCACATATGGACATGTGGTTTCCCACATATGGACATGTGGTTTCCCACATATGGACATGTCCATATATGTGAAATCAACTTTCTCGAGAAATCTCGTACAATGTGCCCTAATCTAACAATCTAAGATTAAGACTCGATACTAGACGAAGTCGACAGATGTATGCACTAACAGACTCCCCCTCAGATGTTGACGAGTCTTAAGTGTCGAGTCTTCGCGTCTTCAGTCTTGATCTGTCTCTGGGCTTCACTCTCTCAATCTCTTCTTGCAAGTCTTCAGACTCCCCCTTGCGATATGCTGGCATTTCTTCAGTTCATCAGCATCATCAGCTTTAGGATCGTTGTCTGGCTTTCCATCTAACAGCTTCTCAATATCAATCAGCCTGACTCTTCATGTCTCAAGATCATTGCCTGGCTACCTCCAATCAGAGTCCTCAGGTATTGGAACCTGGCTCTTATTTAGCTCGGATCTCAGGAACGAATAACCTGGCTCATCTTATACTGCAAAAACTCTGCCTCAAAGTAAATTTCTCTCACATACATATTTCAAACATATAAACTTGCACTAACTCAGAATCTCTTTCAAAAACAAAATGATTTTCCAATCTGATGAACCACTTTAAGGTTTGATCAAAAATAAACAGTTTTAAACACAAACTCCCTCTCAAATTATACTCATCATGTTTAGGACTCGGAATTTTGAAAATCAGCTTTCCAATATCAGTTGTCGAAAATCTTTTTCAATTTTTGAAACTTTATGCTAAGACACACTGAAAATCTTTTTGGATTTTGTAATAAAGAAACATGAAATGAAGTAAAGAAATATTTACAGACAATATTTTTGTGAGTTCGTGTAAGAGGATCATATCAGGTTTTGAAACAAGTCACCAACACCGTTAAGCTTCATTTCATTTTAAGTTTTAAACAATTTACCTAGATTGCCAATATACTGGTCCATTTAAATTTTCTCACAAATTTCAACTGATCCGAGATACGATGTTAATGTTTTAAGCTCTTGAACTTATCTGTGTGTCCCACTACTTGAATATACTCCCGTATCCAGATCCCAATATTCAGTCTTACAGGTGAGTATACCACAGATGATATCTGTAAAGGGGTTAGATGCGAGGGCCGTGAGAGCTCTGGTCGATACTTCCGTATACGCAGAGAGATGACAGATTCGACTTTTCGGTGAGTCCCCTTTAGAGGATCTTTTGATTTCAACAGCAGCGACTATCAATTTTATTGTTTCATCAGCTTGCTGAGGGTGATGCTATGTTACAAGCATTTGCGGAAAGCATTATCCGGAGACTAGGTCAGTACTTCCATACAGTAGAAGTCCCGGGATAATACCCCAGATATCACTGAGCATAAAGACCTAGTATCTCAGAATAAGGGACCTTTCAAACAAGATTTCAGGGGTTACCTATATATCCAAGAAGTTGTTACCCACAGAATAAGCAAGTTTGAATTTTTAGATTTATATCTCGTCACAATCTACTAAATGTGTAAAAACCTACTGGCATATCCGCAGTGAGATTGTTTATCACATTTTAACTTTCCAATTCTTTAGCATGTTGTGACAGTCCACTGATGTACTATCATTTCCTCTTTTCTCCACAAAACTCATTTTTTATTTTTATCATGTTTTTGGCTTTTTCAAATTTTCTAATGTTTTTAGATTTTCTGAAATTTTCTACTCCCCCTAACATGCAAACACATTAAAGAAATTTGAAAACTATCTAAGCTCTTGACCCACTTGAAGAAAATTCAAAACAAACTGTACAAAAACATGACAACCGATATCAAATCGCCTCAATTCGCCATTCACTAGGCATAAACAATCTAAACTCCCCCTTTCACAAACCATTTTCTCATTTAGATTTCAAAACACAATTAAGTTTGTTTTAATCAAAATGATTTTTCCGGAAAATGGGTTTGTTTTTACTACTTGTAAGTTTACCACTTGTTTAAGTACAGGGATATGGTTCATCATCTTGTCAGTTTTATCAACTATAGTAAATCAAGTACAACTTAATGTCCTTGATTCACTTGTTTGCAATCAAGCAACCTCTAAACCACTTGTAAGAATAACCACTTGTAGGTATAACCAATTAATACCAATTGTAGGAATGAGTCATCTACACTTTACCCATCAAAGTGCCGATTCCTGCTTCGCACTTACCAACCAGGAAGCTCCGGCGTAGTCATTCAACCTGTAAAATTTTAACAATTTCAAGTAATTTCAAAAAACAACCTTATTAAACATGAAAGATGCCAATTCCTGATCCACGATTACAAACTTGGGATCTCCGGCAAGTCAGGATTTTACTCAAAGAAAATGTCCACCCAAGCCTGACCAGCCTTGGGTGATCTCAATTCGGATTTAGTTGGGGTGTAAGTTGCTTTCTTTTTAGGGTAAAAGTCTTTTACCCCTTTCACCTTCCCATCAACCATCTTTCCGAAAATCTTCTTTACTTTCCCATTAAATGCTTTCTCAACATCAAAATTATCCTTTTCAGAATAACACTGTTTTGAGATTTTAGACTTTCCAACTTTCCTTTTAAAATTTTCAGTCCTCAATGGTGGAAAGTTCTCATCATCCATTGAAGGAACTGAGTTTTCATCACTCTCATCAAACTGTGGCTCCTCTGATTTTGTGGAATCGGATTCATCACCAGATTTTACTTCAGATTTCTTAACAACCCATTTTTGGTTGTCAAGTTTCACACTTCGTCTGTAAAATCTCTTCGAACATTCACCAACTTCAAATGTTGAGTTTTTGAAAACTTTAAATTTTTCAGTTGATGGTTCGGTTTTGTCAACAAAAACTTGTTGGTGCAGTCATCTGTCGTCTTCGTCTGATGTCGAGTCTCAGTCTCGGAGTGGATTTGATCAAGCATGACATCACGAAATAAGATAATGAATCCTGGCCGTTTGAAGCAAGCATGGCCGTTTGAATCAAGCCCTTCCGTTTGAGGAGACGTGGCCGTTTGAAGTGATGTGTGTCGTTTGAATTGTGACCGTTTGAGGGTGTTCCGTTTGAGTGATGCATGACCGTTTGAGCATGTTCAAACAGTCAGGTCATGTACTATATATAGATCTCAAACGATGACATTTGTAACGATTCAGAAATTTGATACCGAGGTACTGCCGGTATTTCCTCTTATTGTAGACGTTGTTTATTGAATGAAAAAGAGGATTAAAGTGATTTTCTAGCTGTTTTCAAGTTCGTTTCTTAGTTTCCGCCTCTGAAACGAATTAGAGCTCTTCCGAACGACTCATTCAGGTCATGAAACCGATCCTACAATTGGTATCAGAGCTCAGGACGAGGAGTTCTTGCCAGATTCAGCTTGGAAATCTAATTTTCTACACCTTCTGTTCAAAGCCGATACTTTCCACGGTCCAAATCAGCTCAAAACTTCACACTGTGTTCGGAATTGTTTGCTGACAAAGCCTTGAATGTTTCAGACTGAAAATCGAAGTAAAACGGATAAAAATTGCCTGTCCGTTTGAACAAGTTCTACAATTTGCTGACGTCATTAGACCTTCCGTTTGAAAAATTGTTCTCTCCGTTTGAAACCAGATCAATCGTTTGAACTGATCGTTTGAAGACAGTTCCTATCGTTTGAAATCGTCCAATCGTTTGAAGTTTCGTTTGAAATTAGAACCTATCGTTTGAAACCAGATCTGTCCGTTTGAAAGACATTCTGTCATTTGAAATCACATCAGACCGTTTGAAAACTTCTTGACTGCTTGAGATAAGACCCTGTCGTTTGAAGTTTTGTCTGACCGTTTGAAGTTGTGTTCGTTTGAGAAATTATTCTGTTTATCATGGATTCTGAGTTTTATAACGCTTTTGCAACACCGATGTCAGTGACTCAAAGTGCTATGATTGAAAATGAAACCGGAACATCTCAGAAACCACCCAAACTCATGGATATTGATGACTATAACGTGTGGTCTGAACGTTTTAGAAATTGGGTCGAGGCTTATCATCTAGATGCATGGGAACACACTGAAGAGCCGTATGTTAAGCCCACAAAGAATGATGTTGTGAATGGTACTCCGTTAACACTTAGAGAGATGAGTACTGCAGATAAAAAGAAATATCGAGATGAGAAATTGATGGTGAGTCTGCTTCAGCAGGCAATAAAAGAAGATATTTTGATACTGCTTCAACATGATGGAACTGCACATTCGATTTGGACAGAGTTGGAAGCAAAGTTTACTGGAAGTGACGATATGCTTAGGAATAAGATGTCTCTCATGAAAAAGGAATTTGATTTATTTAGGGGATTGAAAAATGAAAGTACCAAGCAAATAATTGATAGATATTGTAACTTGGTGAGAAATATGACGAAACTTGGTGTTAAGAAAGATACTGATGAATTGATTGAAAAACTTGCAGATGCGCTACCATATGAAACATGGGGAACATTTCTGATGATGTTGCGGTCAAACAAAACAGATTATAAGAAAATGACACTGGGAGATTTTATCAAGCATCTGGAAGCTCAAGAGATGGAGCAGAGGAAGATCGCTAGAATGAAAAACTATGATGGAGAACAGGATATCAGTTTGTACTATAAGAGTGGTGCTACTGATTCTACAAAGTATCCTCCAAAGATCGAAACTGCTTACAGTGTTAAAGATTCTCCTGAGAAAAAGGCATCTCAAGGATCAAACAGCACAAGATTTTCATCATACGATCCTCATATCTCTGTATCAAAGAATGGTAGAAAACTTCAGTGTAACATTGTGTTAAGCCTTGAAAATGATCAAGACTACACTGAAGAAATTGCAAAAAATCAAATGTCTTTATTAGGGATGATTTTAGAGTCTTATAGTTGCTTTGTTGCAGTCAAGATCGGAAATCCAATGCTCACGAAAGAGGATTACGATCAAATCGATGCTGAGGAAATGGAATTGATGGATATCAAATAGTGTATGGCGAGTGTGATGAGACGTGCTGAAAAGTTTAAACAAATTACAGGCCGTGATGATTTTCGTGATGCAAACGTTTCAGCTTTGGGTTTTGATAAATCTAAAGTTACGTGTTTTCGTTGCAGGGAGAAGGGGCATTTCAAGAGGGAGTGCAAAAACCGTGAAGCTACCGGAGCCCAGAATCCTTTCGGAAACAACGACTATCACAAGAAGGCCATCTATCATCAAATCACACCACCAGCACAGCAACAGGCACAAACAGCTCATGGGAGAGATGTGGTTGATAAAAAGGCATGTGTTGTTAGTCAGGGAAAATATGATAATTTTACCTGGGAAAAGTATCTTCCGAAAGATAGCAAAGTGTGTTTGGTTGAACAAGATGATGAAAAGTTGGATGAAGGTTTTAGTTGGGATGATTTTTGCCCGGATCAAGAATTTATGGCCAAAGAGATGTCCAAAAACACTTCTCATGCTTTCTTTGCTAATGCTTATGATTTGAAATGTGCAGAAAGGTGCAGAAAAGTCATAGAAGCTGCTGAAGAAAGACGAAGGAAGAACAAAGAAGAAGAAGAAGAAGAGGAAGAGAGATTTGAAAGCCGAAGCAAAAGCTGAGAAGAAGAGAAGAGCTGAGTTTTTACAATCAAACAGAAGTGTCAAAGAAGTTCCAGAATATGAAGTGAAGATTGATGCAGAACGAGTTGAAGTTTCTGAAAAGTGCATGAACTGTGATTCGTTAATCAAACAAAACAATGAGTTGTTGCACAATATTCACAAGTTGAAAGAATCGTATGACACAATGAACAGAGAAATCAACAAATATACTGATTCGAGTGGTGAACAAGCAATGGCGTTGAATACTTTGAAAGTAGCATATCTTAGACAGCTGGATGATGCTAACTTTCATATCAAAAAATGTGCTGATTTAGAATTGGAGCTGGCAACACAGAAGATAGAGACTGAGAAAGTTAAAAAGTTATTAGATAGCTACTCATGTTCTTCTTTTGTTGTTGACAGGATTTATCCCGTAGTGGAGAATTTGAAGACGTTTGAAGAAATGAAAATGTCTGAAGAAGAGAAAGCTGTGACTGAAGATGAAGGAAAAGTGAAATCTTCTGGTAAGAAATCAAGTGTAGTCTATAATAGATGTCCGCCCCCGGTCGAATATGGATTTATGCCTCGAAATCCAAATTCTGAAAGAGTCAATAAAGCAATCAATTTGCAATGGGAGTCTGGACCGTCGGATAACTTGCCAGAAAGTATTGATGTTACGTATACGTCATCAGACACTGATCATGAGTCAAAGTTGATAAAAAGTGTGGTAGATCAGGTGTTAGACAAAGATGACAGTGAGGAGTCAAAACCAAAGTCCAAAACCGAGTCAAAGTCTGGGTCAAATATGTCAAAGCCGACAAATAAAAAGGACAAACGGGTTTATGATAACGAGTTTTTATTTTCGAAATCTAATTTGAATGATGAATCGGTCAAAGTGGCATATACTTTCAAAGGTTCTGACAAATTATATTCTGACGAGAGTTTTCCAATAAGAAGTGTTAGATTTGAAATGATTCAAAAGGTTTTCAAAATAACAGAAATTAATATTTCTGAAATAAAAGATTTAAATCTTTCCGGAAAACCTAAACAATACACTTCAAGAGTTCAACAAAGAATTAACAAGAAAATGGGTTACAATTGTGGTTATAATTTCCAAAAGAAATCAAACCATAATCGTAGTTTCAAAAAGAAAGGTCTTGGTTTTGTTCCACCGAAAAACTATAAAAATGAAAAAATGTATAAATCAAAAACTATGTTTGTTTCAGGGAAAACGTCAGAAGCTGAAAAAGAACAATCATTTAGAAGACAGACAAATCAGGAATTCCTTGCCAAGAAGCAAGAAGAACTGAAGAAGAATGAAGGTCCGAAGAAGATTGAGAAGAGAACGTGTTTTCAGTGCAAGATTATTGGTCATGTGGCGAAGGATTGTCCAAAGACATTCAAGCCAAAACAGGAAGTTTCTGGAAAAATGAAAGAGAAAGTAGTTGAAAAGACTGAACTGTCAACCCGGAAGTTTACTGGCTTTGAAAATTCAACTTTTGAGAAAGGAGAATGTTCAAAGAGTGCTTCAAGAAGAAAAGATAATGTGCCAAATCAAAAATGGGTTGTGAAAGTTCAGGTAATAGTTCTGGTGATGAATCTGATTCCATAAAATCAGAGGAGCCACGTGTTGAGAAAAAGATTGAAAGGAAAGTTCCAACTATGAACGATGAAATTTTTCCACCATTGTGTGCTGAAAATTTTATGAAGAAAGTTGGAAAAGTTGAAATTTCAAATCAATTTTATTCTGACAAGAAGAAATTTGATGTTGAAAAGACTTTCAACGGAAATGTTAAACGTATCTTTGGACAAATGGTCAACGGTAAGGCAAAAAGTATCAAAGATTTTTATGCTTCCAAAGGACGTGTTTACAAGTCTGTTGAAAGAAAAGATGAAAAAGATGTTGTTACACCCAAGGAAGGTCAGGCTTGGGTGGATATATTTTTCAAAGAATAAAAACCTGACTTGCCGGAGATCCCAAGTTGGTATTGTGGATCATGAATCGACATCCTTCTAAATCTGTGTTTAAGGTATTGCAGGACTTGCCGGAACTCCCAGGTTTGTAAGCGTGGAGTAGGAATCGGCACCCTGAGAATTCAACCAACAGATGGTAATTGGTTGAAAAACAGGTTTGAGTTGTATGTTTGTGATTGTTATAAGTGGTTCAGAATTTGAACTAGGTTGATCTTACAAGTGGTTAAATCAAGGTCATTAAATTGAACTTGAGTTAACTATCATTCATAAGATTGGTAAGACAAGATGATGAACCACATCCCCGAACATTTGTTTGATAAATCTACAAGTGGTAAAATCAACAAAACTTATTTTCCGGAAAAACCATTCTGATTAAAACAAACTTAAGTGTTTTGAAATCATTATGGGAAAATAGTTTGTTGTGAGTGGGAGTTCTGATTGTTTAAGCCAAACGGATGGAGAATTGAAGCGATTTGATATCGGTTGTCATGTTCTGTACAGTTTGTTTTCAATTTTCATTAGATGTATTTGAATTTTAGGGGGAGTAAGAATTTTTAGAAAATCCAAAAACATCAGAAAATTTGAAACAGACAAAATCATGATAAAACTGAAAAAATGAGTTTTTTGTTGCATAAAAGAGGAAATGATAGTACATCAGTAGACTATCACAACATGCTAAAGAATTGGAAAGTCAAAATGTGATAAACAATCTTACTGTGGATGTGTCAGTAGGTTTTCGCACATTTAGTTAATTGAAACGAGATATAAACCTAATTCAAACTTGCTTGATTCGTGGGTAACTATTCTTGAATATATGGGTAACCCCCGAAATCTTGTTTGAAAGGTCCCGTATTCTGAGATACTAGGTCTTTATACTCAGTGATATCTAGGGTATTATCCCGGGACTTCTGCTGTATGGAAATACTGACCTAGTCCCCGGATAATGCTTGCTGCAAAAAGCTTTGAAATATAAGCTCACCCTCAGCAAGCTGATGAAACAATAAAATTGATAGTCGTTGCTGTTGTAACAAAAGATCCTCTAAAGGGGACCCACCAAAAGTCGAAGCCGTCATCTCTCTGCGTATACGGAAGTATCGACCTGAGCTCTCACGGCCCTCGCACATAACCCCTTTACAGATATCAGCTGTGGTATACTCACCTGTAAGACTGAATATTTGGGATCTGGATACGGGAGTATATTCAAGTGGAGTGATACACAATTAAGTTCAAATCTTTAAAACACTAATATCGTATCTCGAATCGATTGAAATTTGTGTGAAAATTTAAGTGGACAAACATACTGACAATCTAGGTAAATTGTTTAGAACTGAAAATGTAATCAAGCTTAACGGTGTTGGTGATTTGTCTCAAATCTGATATGATCCTCTTGCATGAACTCACAAAAATATTGTCTGTAAATATTTCGTTTCTGCATTTACTTCTATTAAAAAATTCAAAAAGATTTTTGGTGAGTTTTAGCATAAAATTTTTAAAATTCAAAAAGATTTTCGACAACTGATATTGAAAAGCAGATTTTCAAAATTCTGAGTGCTAAACATGATGAGCAATATTTGAGGGGGAGTGTTTGTTTGGAATTTAATGTTTTCATAATCTAACCCTAAAATGGTTCATCTGGTTGGAAGATCTGTAATTGTTTTGATAAAGATTCTGAATAGTGCAAGTGTTAAAATTTGAAATATGTATGTGAGAAAAATTTACTTTGAGGTAGAGTTTTTGCAGGATAAGATGAAAAGTTGCTAGTCGAAAAGCCAGACAACGATCCTAAAGCTGATGATGCTGATGATCTGAAGAAATGCCAGCATATCGCAAGGGGGAGTCTGAAGACCTGCAAGAATAGACTGAGAGTGAAGCTCAGAAACAGATCAAGACTGAAGATTGTGAAGACTCGACACTTCAGACTCGTCAACATCTGAGGGGGAGTCTGTTGGTGCAGTCATCTGTCGTCTTCGTCTGATGTCGAGTCTCAATCTCGGAGTGGATTTGATCAAGCATGACATCACGAAACAAGATAATGAATCCAGGCTGTTTGAAGCAAGCATGGCCGTTTGAATCAAGCCCTTCCGTTTGAGGAGACGTGGCCGTTTGAAGTGATGTGTGTCGTTTGAATTGTGACCGTTTGAGGGTGTTCCGTTTGAGTGATGCATGACCGTTTGAGCATGTTCAAACGGTCAGGTCATGTACTATATATAGATCTCAAACGATGACATTTGTAACGATTCGGAAATTTGATACCGAGGTGCTGCCGGTATTTCCTCTTATTGTAGACGTTGTTTATTGAATGAAAAAGAGGATTAAAGTGATTTTCTAGCTGTTTTCAAGTTCGTTTCTTAGTTTCCGCCTCTGAAACGAATTAGAGCTCTTCCGAACGACTCATTCAGGACGCGAAACCGATCCTACAAAACTTCTTTCAGTTTTCCAGAAACTCCCTGTTTTGTCTTGGTTGATTTAGGACAATTCCATGCAATGTGTCCAACTTCATTGCTTCTAAAACAAGTTCTGGTCTCTTTTCTCTGAACTTCATTCTGCTTTTTCTCAGCTAGGAATTCTTGATTTGTTTGTCTCCAGAATGAGCTCTTCTTCTCTTCCTCGGCAAACGGACCTGAAACAAATTTTGTATTTATTTTAGAAAATTTTTCATTTTTATAGTTTTCAGGTGGAATAAAACCAAGTCCTTTCTTTTTGTAGCTACGATTTTGGTTTGGTTTCTTTTGAAAACCAGAACCAGAATTGTAACCTTTTTTCTTGTTTAATCTTTGTTGTATTCTTGAGGTGTAAGGCTTAGGTTTTACATTAAGATTTTCATCTTTTATTTCAGAAATATTAATTTCTGTTAGTTTGAAAACCTTTTTTATCAATTCAGTTTTAACACCTCTTATTGGAAACTCTTTATCAAAATATAATTTGTCAGAATCATTCAAAGTATACACAACTTCAAATGTTTCATCATTCAAATTAGATTTTGACAACAAAAACTCTTTAATGTAAACCCGTTTTCCCGATGATTTTGAACTCTTTTCAGACGAATTTGAACTCCCGACTGACTGACACGAACTTTCGGACTCAGACTTTGACTCTGACTCCTCATCCTTATCCAACACCTGATCGACCACTCTTTTTATCAATTCGAACTCATGATCTGTGTCGGACGCTGTGAACGTGACATCAATATTGTCTGGTAAAACATCGGTTATCTCGGATTCTAGCTTAATATTGACCGCCTGTTTTAGTTCTTCCTCATTAGGTTTTCTAGGTGAGTACCCTTCCCAAATCGGAGGCGGACACTTATTATAACAGACACCCTGTTTCTTACCAGTATCCTTCTTCTTCTTTGACTTTGTTTCTTCACCTTTAAACGCTTCAAATCCTTCAACTGTTGGATAAATTCTATCGATTATGTAGTCACAACCTTTGTAACTTCGCAGCAATCTTCTGATTCTTTCATTCTCAGCTGCTTCACTATCCAACTCTTTCTTCCACTTTGCACATTCTTCTATGTACAAGTTAATCTCTTTCTGCTTTGTCATCATGGTAGCATTCATCATCTTCAAATCTTTCTCTCTTTCAGAGTTAGTCTTCTCCAGACTATTCACATGTCTGTTCAATACATCATACGACTTTTTCAAATTCTTTACATCAAACAACAATTGTTCTTTCAACTTTTCTAACTCACTAAACCTCTCATCTTTTTCTATACATTGTTTACAAGACTCTAAACATGTAAGACAGGGTTTTGTGATTTCAACGATCTTCTCAACTTCAACTATCTTTTCAACTTCCACAATCTTCTCAAACACTTTGACTTCTTTCAATTCTTTTGCAGCTTTCTTCTCTTTCAGTTTCTTTAATTTTCCTGCAAAATAAAATTCAAAAGTGTCAGAAGATAAATGAGTTTTTCCCAAATTTATCTGCTCCATCTCTTCATCATCACTTGTTTCTGATGAACTGTTTTCAGATGAAACAGATCCTTCATCTTCACTTTTCTCTTCATCAGATAACACTTCCATCCATTCCTTCAGCATTTCTGGTTTTCGAATAATATGTGCAATAAACGCTAGAACATTTGAATCAGCTGGAATAAACTTGTCCCAGCTAAAACCTTCAGCCATTTTCTCATCATCTTGATCAACGATGCCATAATAAGCTTTCCTGTTTGCATCCTCGATCATTCTTCCATGTGCCGTTTGAGCTTCTTTTTGTTGATGCGGTTGATGAGTGATCTGCTGATAGATAGTTTTCCTATAATAATCATCTTTCCCAGATGACTCCTTTGCTCCTCTCGGCTCCTGATTCTTGCATTCTCTTTTAAAGTGGCCTTTCTCCCTGCAACGAAAACAGACAACTTTAGATTTATCAAATCCTAGATTAGAAAGGTTTGCATCCAAGAAATCATTTCTTCCTGTAACCAATCTAAACTTTTCTGCTCTCCTCAAAACACTAGCTAAGGCCCATTTAATATCCATCAGTTCCAGCTCCTCTGCATCGATTTGGTCATAATCTTCCTTTGTGAGCATCGGATTACCAATTCTTCCGGCAATCAATCCTTCATAAGACTCTAATGCAGTGACCAATAATCCCATATGATGCTTTACAACTTCTTCAGAATAATTTTGACCATTTTGAAGATGTAGAGCTACATAACACTGAGTCGAATGCCCATTTCCAGCAGATGTACTTTGAACACTTAGAGGATTTACCGTTGAGAACCTACTACTGTTAACTGATCCTTGACTGCTTGGTTCAGATTGATTTCCAGCACTAAATGCAGTTTGTATCTTTGGACTGGCTTCAGCAGTTTGAACATTTCCTTTATAGTACAATTTAATATCTTGTTGATGAGTTGAACTGTTCATTCTAGCAATTTTCTGCTGCTCCAGATCCTGTGCCTCCAGCTTCTCGATGAACTGTGCAATTGATAGCCTGCTAAACTGTCCGGAATTCTTCAATATCATCAGATATGTACCCCATTCCTTTTGCGGTAACGCATCAGCAAGCTTTTCAACCCATTCTGTCGGAGTTTTTGTAATCTTTAACTGTGACATGGTGCGAACAAGATGACAATATCTTTCAATAAGAGTCTTTGTTGTTTCACCAGGCATGCACGCAAATAGTTCAAACTCCTTTTTCAGCAATGCTGCTTTACTCTGAAGCATCTCAGTACTTCCTTCGAATTTCTTTTTGAGAGCTTCCCAGATAGAATAAGCACTTTCATCATGTTGAAGCAACACAAATATATCCTCTTTAACTGCTTGTTGTAACAGATTGATCATCATTTTTTCGGCTTTGTAACTTTCTCTCTCTTGCTCAGTGAACTCTGAAATGATTTTACCAACTCCAATTGAATTCTTTGGCCTCTCATATTCAGTTTCAATGCTCTCCCAAGCTTTTAGATGATTCGCCTGAACCCAATTCTCAAACCGTTTCTTCCATCCGTGATAATCCTCAATTCCCATAAGTTTCGGAGGTTTTTGCATTGTTCCGGTTTCAATCTCCATTGTCATGGTCTTAGTAATGTCGGATGGACTAGTCGGGGTTGTAGCAAACGCATTGTAGAATTCAGAATCCATGTTTAGATATCGAAGAATTTTTCAAAGAAGCTTTCAAACTAACTGGTTCACCTCGTAATACACCTGTATCACCTGCAGACACACAAACAAACAAAACACAATCAGTTTAAAACACTTATCAAAGCAACTGAATCAAACTGATACTCTGTGCGAACTGAATCATTCGAACTGATGAATATTCTGTGCGGACTGAGGTTTAAATTGGCAAACTGTGAGACTGCTATGACTCGGATCAAAATCAAACGACCTGACCTTACTCCAAACGATCTGACAAGGTTCAAACGAACTGGACTTTTCAAATAAACTTGATTCTTTCAAATGACCTGATAACACCACACGTCGTACCAAATCAATGTAAACCGGTTCTTTTAATTTGATATTATTCAAAAGCAATTAGCCGACAACTTTGATTCAAAAACTTTGATTTTATAGGGCCGCACAATTGAACCAATAGAATCTAATTATTCCCATACAAAACTCTTGAGCCGACAACCACTACAATTTCACATGCAATTGATCCTATTGGACCTCAAAGTCCACTAAACCGACAAGTTCAAGTGTAATCACATGCGCCAAAGTATTCATTTTTTTTAATTAACATTGGCCGACAAATCAATTCACCACAAAAATCTCATTGGGCCACCCAACTTGACTTTAAAAATGATTCACACATGTGCCTACAACAATTAATGCTAAACACAACTTTATTGGGCCTTCAGTATGTATGGCCGGTTTCCCAAATTAATGTCAATATATAACTTCAATCTGACCAAACACAAATCAATCTCAAATCTTATTTGATCGAGATATCACATGGACTGACACTTCTTTCTAGCTTCACATGTAATCTGACAACTTGAATTCTGATTGGACCGATTAACTGTCTTGTGACAACTTTAAATGTTCAACAAAATCTATTGGGCCGATAACCTTTTAATCACGTGACGACTGTTCTGATGTAACCCTGGAGCAAAATCAGAATGGTCATATAAGCGAAATAGGGTTTAATGACCTTAAGAGCGAAATCTGAAGTGTCATATGAGCGAAATCAGTGCTTGCACACAAGAGCGAAACCAGGTGGCTTGGGTTGACACAAAAGCGAAATTAGGGTCACTTGGGTGGTCACAAAAGCGAAATAGGTGGTCCTATGAGCGAAAGGTGTCCTTATGAGGGAAACTAGGTGAATTGAAGGTCCTATGAGCGAAACCCTATGTCAAATGAGCGAAACCTTATGTCAAAAGAGCGAAACCTTATGTCAAAAGAACGAAACATGATGTATGTATAAGCGAAATCAGGGGTTTTCCGTATGAGCGTGTCACACCCCGATTTCCACGTGTATCACCGGTGGGCCCGGTGGGGGATTACCGTGACGTAGTTGGCAACAATATAGTCAAACCACACAATATTTAAATGCACAGCGGAAGCATAAAGATAAATATATTTCAACTATTGAATGTAATATCCAAGTATCACAATCGTCGAAATATAATCCACAGGGGATCAAAATAAGATAAAAAAAATAATTGTTCAACAGATATTGGCATCCCAAACCTGCGAGACTCTAACGATGCTAAGGAGTGGCCAGCCTATTACGTGTAGAACCTGCATTAATCTTTTTGGGGAAAATACGTCAGTTTACACTGGTAAATACATTCAACCGACATTTTGTAAAATTTTTAGTAAAATTGATTTGAATGCACATGGCACAAACTCTTTATAACTTGGGATAATTTATAATTAAATCTTGTAAAAGAATTACATGTTCACTATGCGTTCGGTCGCCCGGGTCATGCCGGGTTTAAGGTTAATAGATACGCCACAAAGCATAAAGCCGTGGTGGGAAAACCAACGGTTATACCTTTAATAATATAGACACATTACGGGTGTACGCCTACACCCGTGTGTCAGGGTCGTGGCCATTTCGTAAAATGATGCCAAGGATATCCGGGACATGGTCATCAAGCTCCCAAAGGCGTAAAGCCAACAAAACCAATTTTTTAAACAGGTCACATTGAAATCACCCGACTACTAATGAGTGGGGGTCAATTACCCGACCAAGCGGTATTTTAAATACCGTAACCCAAGCCCGTATAACGGAAAATAAGTCAAAAGTATTTACCTGAGCAAGTAATATCCTTAATAAACAAATGCAAGTTTCTTTTACTGGTCTCCTACTCTGGAACGAAGGTTTAAACAACCTATTAGAATCCTAACGGGTCTTTAATTTAGCCTTAGCTTAGACCGGTCAGTTTCAAAGGATAATTACGGTTTAATCGCGTGAAAGGCGAAAACTGGGAATGGAATGTGATTCGGACCCAACAAGTTTGAAGACTTGTTTTATATGGGTAATATAACCACACTCTGGATTTTGAGGTCAAAACAATAAGGTTTGACCCGTTTCGGCTAGTTTATGTAAACTAGTTACATAAACCGAACCGTGCGCGCAAAAGGCGTAACGGGTAACCGTAAGAGTCCTACACAAGTTTCCTAAGTCAATATGCTTTAAAGAGGTTGTGGTATCAGTAGGATACCTTCCATAATGCCCGTAACGAGTTTAAATCCATTATATGCCTCGTAGGGGTATTTCGGTCATTTTAAAGATTATAAAAGAGGTTTCTGAGTTCTACAGGAAATCTGAGTTTTCCGAACAGTTTATAAAGTCCAAAATACTCTATTTATTATTTAAAATCAGTAGCAACTGGAATTGGGTCAAAATACCTTGTAGAACTCAAGTTATGCTCGAAAAGGGTATATTCGGTATTTACGGAACCGATGCCATAACCGCAGGTTATGAGCAGGTTAAAAATAATTAAAAATCTTTAAAAATTCCAAAATATTATTTTACATTAGTGTGTAAAAGGTTTGGTGTCGAAATTTGGGTTTAGATAGGCTTTATGTTAAATGCGCCGTTTAATTACTAAAGTTTCCGTAATTGCGCTATTTAGCATAACTCCTATTCTAGACCTCGGATTGACATGAAATTTTAGGGACATGTTTAGAAATCAGTAACTAAGGTTGTTGTCCTTTCACATGTCCAAAATTCTCATTTTAAAGTAAAAAGGGCATTACGGTCAACTTTTAAGCTTTTAACGGAAATGTGCTAAAGACTCGGACAAACCAGGAACCGGTCACAGAGGGTTATACCATCATGTAACCTGGTCCTAAGAGAGTCCTAAGGCATACCTAACTCATACCTTAACGGGTCAGAACTGAAGTCAAAGCAAAAGTCAAAGTTTTGCGACTTTCGGTTCCGAACCGGGTCTAAACAGTAAATGGTCGGATCAAACAAGCTTAGACTAGTTAATATACTTATTATCATGTTATATGAGTGTTAAAACAGGTTACACGCTATCTACATTACCGATTATGCATAAAATCGCAAAATAGCATTCTGTTGACTTTTTCTAAGCAAGTTTGACTCGACATTCGGACTAGTTAGAGTGGGAATCAGAGGGTGCCCTTTTAGGGGTTTAAAGCCCACATGATTACCAACATATAACTACCTTTGATTCGATAAACCACTGGACCATTCGTGATTTATCGTAAAGTCAATCGTTAATTACGACGGATTGGCTTTTAAGCTAAAACTATGTAAAAACTAAACCACAAAGGGTTAGGCATACTTACAGAAGCTTGGTACACGACCAGAGATGATAGAAGAGTGCTCTTGAGCTTCAGATGTGATCAAGAGAGCAGGTTTGAGGTGTGGTTACAATGTGCACAACTTATGGCCTTTTATTGTGAAAATGGAAGCACAAGATCATCACAACTAAGGCTACAAGGGCTCCTTGATCATCAACATGTGTCCCTGGGTGCTAGGAGACGTTTAGGGGGAGCCCATGCTCTCATAATGGCATTCTAAGGCGGTTAAAATAGCAAACAGTGAACCTGTCCCCGTATTCTGCATCTGGGGCCTTGACGCGGCCCGCGTTAAGGATCAGGCTACCCTTACGCGGGTCACCTGAATCCTAATGTCAGGAACCGGATCTGCACTGCCCGCGCGGCCCGCGTAAGCTTCTTGGTTTCTTCGACGCGGCCCGCCTGAGGCCTGTATTTCAAGATTTTCAAATCTTTTGCCATTATTGCCCTGGCCTTTCGGTTTCGAAGGGGTAACTTTGCGATTTGGGCCTCGATTATTTACGAATAAGGACCTCATGACTTTTACCTGCGCCGTTAAGTCCCCGGTTAGTTTAATTACTATCCGAAAAGCCCTAACTTTCATTGTTGACGCTTCTAACCCCTCGCATACGAAATTGATCATAACTTTCTCGTTTCAAAACGGAACTTCGCAAAATTTATATCGTATATTCTAGTGAGCGTAATTTACTGTTACAAAGCCTCGGGTATGTTAAAGGGTCACTCAGAGGTATAACTTAAACATGTTGACACAATTAACCCCTGTAGTTTGTAATCTCTCACTTTCTTCCGTATTTCGTTCCGTACGATCCATGATTTATTCGTTTGAAGGTACGAGCATCATTTAGGGTTACTGTACAGTATATTTATCCCTAGTTGACATATTTAACCCTCGAATTTACATACTTTCAATGTTTGTCAACTTTAGTCCTTTATTTAGTATTTAACACCACGTGTAAACTTAAGACACGTGTCAATAAATTATTGGACGTAAAATTTCGAGGTGTTACAGAGCGAAACCATCTTCGGGGTTATTTTGGACCATTTTTAGTTTGAATCTTAGGCTTAAACTTTCAGGGATTTGTCTATGATTAATTTCCTTTAGTCTGTGAAAATTTGAATGAATTTCGACCGGTAAATCTTGTTCTGATGAAAAAAGAAGATATAGAAGTAAGAATTTATGATGAAATCCAGCAAATCTCTGTAGAACTCCTCCTCCTGAAGCTCTGATACCACTTGTAGGATCGTATTCTGACCCGAACGAGTCTATCAGAGGAGTCTTGATCAGTTACAGGTGCGGAAAACAAGTAACCAACGTAGAAACAGCTAGATCTTCACTTAAATCACACTTTTGATTTATATAACAGCGTTTACAACCAAATCTCACACCGGAAGCACCTCAGTATGGAAAACAAGAACACGTTACAACTGATTTCGCTCCTAGGGTATATATAGGGATAGAGATTTCGCTCATATGGACATGTCCATAAAAGCGAAACCCCCCACATACGGACATGTTCATAAAAGCGAAACCCCCTTCTAGGTTTCCCACATATGGACATGACACATATGGACATGTCCATATATGTGAAATCAACTTTCTCAGGAAATCTCGTACAATGTGCTCTAATCTAACAACCTAAGACTAAGACTCGATACAAGACGAAGTCGACAGATGTATGCACTAACATGAACCTCGTAGATAGAACCCGAATCTTGAACCACACAACCATTAGAATGATTAGTGAGTTGGCTCAAGCTCCGTTTCTACCGGTTTGAAGGCATTGAGTGCAAAAGAGTTGAAGGAAAGTTGGAAATCCTTCTTTCAATCCTTCACACCATGAAAATGTTTAGATCTATGATAGATCTTAGCTTGTTTGTGTGGAAATCGGTTAGATCCGAGCTATTTATGGTGGATTGAGGCCAAAATATGATGTTCTTGAAGAACACCATGATGACATCATCCTAAAAAGCTTAGATCTTGATGATTTCACGGTTAGATATCAAGATTTGAAAGATAGAAAGGTGTAGGAGCATGTTTTGATCAAGAAAGTACAAGATTTAGGGTGAAAACTTACCGGAATCGGAAGAAATCTGAGGAAAGAGGAGGAGCACGAGCTGGTTGGTGAGAGAGTTTCCAAGAGTGGAAAGAATGACAATGACAGCCCTATTTATAGGCTCCAAAAGAGGAAAGGGCTGGCTGATCGGCCAGGCATCCCGATCGGATAGCCTGCTCGATCGGACAGTCCGTCTGATCGGCTGGGCTGTTCGATCGTGTAACACCCCGTGTTTTCGAATGTTAAAGTCAAAGTCAAAGTCCAAGTCAACTTTGACTTCTTGACTGTTAATGTTCTTTTGCTTTTGTATTATGTGGTGTAAGTGTTGTCTAAATGAAATGACCGAATGTTTAATCAATGCGACCGATTTACGACTGTGAATAGTAGGAAGTAACAAGGCGATAAAGTTTCGATAATCAAGTAATCAAATCAATCATCGAACTCGAACCTCGAATTATGTGAATTTTGGTATTGCTATACGTGTGTGTGCGCCTTATGTGTTATTTGCGCATGTTTACTTTAAGTTTTGTGTGGTATTCAATCGAATCAATCAAAACTCGAATCGAAACTCGAAAAGCAATCAAACTCAATCGAAACCGACATCGAAACGTGATTTATAGATGATTGTATGTTAGATATAGTAGTTGGGACTGAAAGTAATTTGACTAGGAACTCCATCGTATTCGTATCATCGTCCATCGAAATCGAAATATCAAAAATCGTCGCGAAACACTCAAGAAGGTGTTCCTGATCGAACAGGAATCACCGATCGAACAGGCTAGCCGATCGAACATGCTGTTCGATCGAGTAGCCCAGCGATCGGAGGTCCTGGCCGATCGGCTGACACTTCCCTCTTTTGGAGCCTATAAATAGCCCTGTCATTGTCACTCTTTCTACTTTTGGAAAGCTCTGACCGAACCAGCCCTTGTTCTTCACCTTTTCTCAGATTTCTCTCAACTCTGGTAAATTTTCACTCTAATTCTTGTACGTTTTTTATCATTACATGATTCTACACCTTTCTATCTTTCAAAACTTGATTTCTAACCATGAAATCACCAAGATTTAAGTGTTCTTGGATGATGTCATCATGGTGTTCTTGAAGAACATCATACTTTGGCCTCATTCAACCATGAATAGCTTATATCTAACCGATTTCCACATAAACAAACTAAAATCTATCATAGATCTAGACATTTCACCGATTTCGGGTTAAACCTTAAACCGTCGTTCCGAACAGTTCACCGGCCGGACTTGGGTGATTCCTGTCCGAACCGGTGAAGCAAGTAAGAACCCACGTTCTATAGTTTAACTCGCTATCAAAACACCTCAAAATCATATCAAAACAGCCAAAACAGCTAAGTGTTAGACGAAAGGCCGACCAGGTCAGAAATGCTGGCCGAACGGCTAGGCCGTTCGAGCAAACAGCCCAGCCGATCGAGCATACCAGCCGATCGGCTAGGCCAGCCGATCGGCTAGCACATGGTTCCACACTTTTCAAACTCCATGAAGTATGATATTGACGAAGTGATGTTCGATCGAATATGCTACTCGATTGGTAAACATTACTCTTCGGATCATGAGATACTATGCTTCAGCACTTAATCGATTTTTGCAACTCGTTCGTAGTATGGAGTGCCAGCCGATCGAACACACTGTTCGATCGAGTGACATCCTGCTGAGAACTACTTCTGAGGTTCCTAACCGATCGGCAAAGCTGGCCGATCTAACAGACCGTTCGATCGATCGACCCGAAAGGTAAGAACACTTCAGTGTTCTCAAATACTACAACGAAAACTTCAAAAGTTCAAACCATCATACACAAACACATCAGAGGAAGAAACAATCCACTCGAATGGACCAGCCGATTGAGCCTACCGGCCGATCGAACAGGACTGTTCAAACGGACTTTCAAGCCGATCGAACAGCCCGTTCGATCGAACCTGCTGTTCGATCGACCAGGCTATTCGATCCATTTACACTTGTTTGCATTTCCGCGTTACTCATCGTTATACTATCAAACTATTAAGGCTAACCCTACTCTCAGTGCTCCCTTCAATCCATAATCAATCACTGTGAGTATACTCGATCCCTTTTTGCTTTTAGCACTTTTGGGTGTTACATACGTTACTTATCGAAATCACAACCGAACACACTATTCAAACTATTTGAACGCTAACCGATTGCATGTATTACATGACTAAATGTATGCTTGTTGTTATGTTTACACGTGGAATGCTGTCTACCTGCCTTAGCAACGTAGTACTATAGTTTGGACTCAGCACCCGTTCACACGGGGGTTGTTAAGGACAATTACTTGCATGGATTACGGTGGTAATCATGTATTGCGAACTATCTCGGACAGTCAACCCGCAGTCATTGGTATCGATAGGTCCATGTCGATAATTAACATGCTTCATTTCCCTCTGTGTACGTGCTGGTTATGCGTAAACTATTCGAACTCTATATGCTATTATTAAACTTGTATGCTCACCTTTACATTTTATGTATTGACTCTATTTTAACGTATGTGACAGGTGTTTAAGATATTTTCTTGCTAGGGAAGTGAAGCTAGAATAAAGCTTTAGAGGCCCCAAACAAATAGTTGTCTGTCAGGAACAAGCAACTAAGGCATAGTTGTCTGTAGATCTTGTCAGGCTGGGTCTTTAGGAACATTTAAACAATATTTATGTTTTGTATTAACTTAAATCTGAGTTGTCGGAACAGAACTACTTGTTTGGATGTTATCTGTAATGATGTATTTTTTTATTCGGGATACGGTATGGGACGTATCTTTAACTGGATTATATAGATAGTTGTTATGGAAACTTCTGAACAATCTGTTTCGTTCAGTGCCATGCCCCTATGATTCCGTCATCGGTTGGGGTGTGACAGATTGGTATCAGAGCCATAACTATAGGGAATTAGGCTAGACACGACCTAGTCCGGGTCGCTGTCTTAGAGACCTAGACTATAGTTAGGAACCATCAGACCAAGTTTATGTGCTCTATTCTGCAATTATTCGCTATCACTGCACTCGAATTTTCAATTAAAGTTAAGCGATTTGGTCAGGAATAGGGGTGAAAACCGCAAACTCCCGACTAAATTGCCTGACTTATGATGATTTTATCCATTTACTCATGCTTATCCTGATATTTTCATTAACATACGAGGAGAATTATACCAAATCAGGAGTGAAATCCCCATTTTGATGAAAATTCTTCTTAGATTTTCTTAAAACAAGGAAGAAATTGCTAAGCCAGGGGTGAAACCCTAACCTTGGCAATTTTTTCCGGACATGTTTTATCTCACCAAAGCTTCGACGGACTCCAACGACCTGAACTCACAAGTATGACCTAGGGGATGCGTGTGGAATGCCCAGGAATCGAGGCAGAAACACGACCCTCAAAGTCGAAAGTGACGACAAGTCTACTGTGAATAGTCGGATTGCTTTGGGTAGTCGATGTCTAGTAGCCGCAGACAATCTACCTCTCAGTTTTATGTGTTTTGATTCTAAGAACCGCAACCGTGTACTCTGATGACTCGTTGATTTTATGTGTTTATGTGTGCTTTATATGTTTATGCGTTTATATTTTGGATATTATTCGATTTTGCTGCCATTTCAATCAACACACATGAGTCGCATTGCCGTTTTGTCTCAATTCGACCTCCAGTTGCTGCAATATAGACGATAACATACTATGCTATGCTATACGACTAAGATAGACTATATTATACTATGCTACCTGATATGCTCTATGTGATCGCTATACGAACGACATTCGACCTTGGAAGGATAGGTTTCTGTTTTCTGACTGCTTCCATGCTTAAATATGAATTAGTGTATGTGTTCTGTGTTTATATGTATCTGTGCTCTACGTGCTTGTGTGCTTTCGTGATCTATGTGCTTATGTGCTTCTGTGCTCTATGATTACGTGTATCTGTGGTTATGTGCCTATGTGTTTATGTGATATGTGTTTCAACGTGTTCCTAAGCTTTAGTAGTCTAGACGTGTGAGGTGAGATTCGATTTCGTTGTGTTGAGTCCTGTGACGATGTCTGTTGCAGACCATGTCGTCATCTGGATCCCGACACCATCTGACTCGTCAAGAGAAGAGAGATAAGTGTCTTGCCGCTATCATCACCAAAAGCGTGACAAAAGCTGTGAGCAATGTTTATGAAAACGTCAGCAAGTCGACTGATGAATCACGAACAGACGCACCCAAAGATGCTAGCAAGGCTGCTTTCAGCTTCAAGCAGTTCAAAGCATGTGGACCCAAAGAGTTCACTGGCGAGGATGGCCCTACCGCCATGTTTCACTGGTTTGACTCGGTTGAAGTCACTCTGCGCCAAAGCGGCTGTAACAACCCGCACCTTCGTGCGTTGTTACTACTCGATACACTCGTTACGCCTAGCAACAGAGATTCGGATCATAATGAAACTATATCAGACATATCGCTAAATCGAAGTAAAATCGAATAACTACGCATATTCTATCGCTATTACAAACCTATTTTCATAAATTATAACACTCACGATGATGTTGAATGAGGGCTTAATCTACCCTCCTCGATAACCGTGAAGTGTCAAAACGTAAACAACCAACGCTAACAAGGACTATCGGGTGAGTACCATGCCTCCAGCTGTCATGAAGATGATGGCAATACGAGCAAGTAGTACCCCGATAATCATTGTGGCACATCACATCGAAGAACGCACTCGAAGGCACGCGTCACTCGATCATGGCACCGAATATTGGTAATATAGATACGTATATACGGCCCTTTTGTGATTAATTATAATAAATAATTAAATAATTAAATAATTATATAAATATATGAAATTATGGCCCAAACTGTCAAAATCGCACCAAAAACGAGGATCAAGGGCTTCCGTACGGACGGGCCAGCCAAACGGCCGGGCCAGTCGATCGGACGGGCCAGCCGATCGGCTGGGCAGCCCGATCGAACGGGCCAGTCGATCGGACAGAACAGCCATCCGGCTGGACCATCCTATCGAACGGGCCAGCCGATCGGCTGGGCCGTCCGATCGGACAGGCCAGCCGATCGGTTGGGCCAACCGATCCGGCCCACCTTTTCCTCCTCTTTCTTCCTTCCTTGCCTATAAATACCCCTCTTCACCCTCCAAGCACTTGTTGATGCTGCTGCCACCCGACCAAGACATTCCAGCCCCTTAATCTTTCGATTTCTCACTATTCTTGTAAGTTCTTAACCCAAATCTTGTACTTCCTTGATCTATATGCATTCTTTCATCTTCCTACCTTTCAAATATCGAATTTTAACCGTGAAATCAACGGATTTGGAGTGTTCTAGGGTGATGTCACCATGGAGTTCTTCAAGGGTGATGTCATCCCAGGAAGAACAACTCAGATCCGAATGGTTTCCATGCGATTATACATAAAATCTCGTCTAAATCAATGTTTTTCTAATCAAGAAGCCATGGATTTGAGATGTTCAGAGTGATGTCATCACAAGGTTCTTATGAACTTCAAGTGTTGGCCTCATTCCACCAAGAACAACTCAGAACCCAGGGATTTTCCAAGAATAATCAAAGTTTCCACATCAGATCTATACATAAAAACGATGGAAACAGAGCTTAGACCGACCTTCTACTTATTCCTAGTGTCGTGTTGGTCAAGGATCTGATTCCCGCCGAAGAGACGGCCGGTTTCGGGTAAAACACGGAAAAACCGCCAAGAACGGCCAGTTCTGATGAAACGGGGTGATTCCTGGCCGTTAGAACAGGTCGGAATTGATGGGATTTCAGTTGTTCAATGCGTCACAACAACGTCTCGACCAAAACCACCGAAAAACACGCGAAACCGTCGAAAGAACAGCTGGACAGGCTGGCCGATCGAGCGGCCCGGTCGATCGAGCGGCCCGGTCGATCGAGCGGCCCAGCCGATCGGCTGGACCAGCCGATCGAACGGCCCACTCGATCGAACGGCCCACTCGATCGAGCAGCCCACTCGATCGAGCGGTCCATCCGAATGGGCCAGTTTCAATTCGATTTTCGTCCAATTTCACGTAATTCGATACCGTTTAACGCATAACCCGATACTCATGTAATTAGTCTGAAATCAGGACATTCTCGGGCACCATCCCGTCAATCCAACCGAATACGCACTGTGAGTATACTTGACCCCCTTTTTTCGAATTTTGGGTGTAACATACGTTCCCTATAAATCGAACTTATCAAACGAATGATTCAAATTGTCAATTTATCACTTGCGAATAACTGTTTGCATAGATATACGTGATGCTAGTTGCATGTATGCTAGGACTTATACTCGTGACGTCCCACCATGACTAGTATAGTACTATTGCGCCCGACGGGGTCTAGTTATGCCATCGAAGAGTCGAGCATCGAGGACTTAGCTGGTAGTATCAGTTTTGTGAGTATATATGTCGTGTATTACGTTTATGCATATGGAAATTCGCAGCACTTTTAATCTATTATTCTATTACATATCAAACCTGTATACTCACCAATACCTTTGTATTGACAATATTTTAACGTATGTTGCAGGTTAGTCGAAGTCTACATCAAATCAAGCTAGGAAGTCTAGAAACTCACCTAAAATCTAGGTTGTCGGATTTGAATTGTTCGAGAGGACAAGAAATCAGTGATGACTTATGTGATTGTATTATCTGTTAGTATGGGATAACGAATGTAATAAATATTATCGCAATATAGTTGTGTTAGATTCTCTTGAACAATCTGATTCGCTTAGTGCCGCGCCCCGATGATTCCGCCATCGGTTGGGGTGTGACAGATTGGTATCAGAGCCATAACTATAGGGAATTAGGCAAGACTCGACCTAGTCCGGGTCGACGTCTTAGAGAATGACCTAGTCTATAGTCTAAACACCCACAGGCTGCCTCGTACGAACCCAGTAGGGTTTGTATTGCGCCTACCTGATGCTTCTGATCGAAATTGCAAAAACTATGACTTTGTGTGAACCCCGCATACTACAACTTCACACGAAGAAGCCTTTTCTAAGGCTGGAATACAACTAGCCTTTCCTAAGGCAGACATAATACACATGTTTTCGAAAATACTCGCATCTCACAACCGAGCGATCCAGTTGAGACCAGGTGTGAAAACCAGTAACTCTCGATAGGATTGCTCACTCAGCGCATTTTTCTAGCATGAGAATCTTTCGTTGAGTCAGGAGTGACATCCATACCACGACGAAAGCCTCCCTTTCGAAATTTTAGTGAAGCTCTCGGATTCATTCGATGAGCATAACCACAAATTGGGAACGAAACTGTTAAGTCAGGGGTGAAACCCGTACCTTAATGAACCGTTCCACTCCCTAAAATATTTTTCAAAAAGCTCTCACCAGGGACTCGACCATCACAATGACTCGAGCCACGCGATGACTTGGAGGATGAATGCCATGAGCTGCATCCCAGTGGAAGCATAAACCTCCAGAGTCAACGCGTGTGCACGAACTTGTTGGGCGTGATTGAGTTACCTTGGGAAGTCGACGCCTAAACACCCGAGGCACTCCGAGTATCTTAATAAGCCTACAACTCACCGGATTTTACGATTTGATGTACTCAGTTACGTTTTATGTGTTTAATTGCGATTATCAATTTTCGCTCCCTGTTTTACAAAGCGCACGACTCGCACAGCCATCGCAATCCAAAACAAAGACCGAATGATCGCAACAAAACTAATGTCCAATTGTCCGATTTCTCTCGCAATCCCTCTCTTAACGCGTCCTCGCGCATTCTAAACCGTAATATATGTGTGTGTAAGTATGAACTACAACTATCTATATCTAAGTACAATCAAGACATTGTGTGAAATCTAGGAAGTTCGTGTCTCCTATGTGGCTCCTATGTGAAGTCTATTTATATTGCACGTTACAAGTTTCGACCGCGCTCAATCGCATCGTAAACTCGAAATCATTATGATCGAATCTCATTCCAAATCTCTCTCTATCTAGATGCCTTCCAACAACTCTATCTCGAGACGAATAGCTAGGAGAAGAGCCAAACAAAGCGCCGATAAGAGGATTGCCTCGCTTGTGACCAAGGAAGTGGTCATGCTCATTCCTCAAATTGTCGCTCAAGTGCACTCTCTCAGTAACTCTCGAGCCTCGAAGGACTCTAAGACGGAATCGCCGCAATCTACTTTCCTCTACAAACACTTCAAAGCTTGTGACCCGATGGGATTCACAGGTGAAGGAGGTGTGACCCGACTGCTCCAGTGGTTCGATTCTATCGAAGTCACCCTTCGACAAAGTGGGTGTCCCGATAGTTTCCGTACTACTTGTGCTACCGGGGTATTTCAATCACGAGCACTTGACTGGTGGACCGCCGAACGCAACAAACGTGGGATCTCCGCAGCTTACGCCCTCTCTTGGGACGAGCTGAAGGAACTCATGAAGGAAGAATATTGTCCCCCTCATGAAGTCCAGAAGCTAGAAAACGAATTTTGGGAAATCAAGCAAACCGAAGGTGACAATGCTGGCTATACAGCAAGGTTCAAGCAGCTTAGTGCAAGCTGCCCAAGTCAAGTTGACACTCCAAGGAAAGCCATCGCGAAGTACCTCCGCGGCTTACCTGAGAGTGTGGGTGATTTTGTCGAAGCTGCAAGACCTGCTACCATCGAAGAAGCCTACCGTTTAGCCGTAGAGATCAACAGCAAACGAGCCTTGGACGGGTTCTTCTCCAAGAAGCCTGTCAAACAAGCTCATCAAGCAATCATCATCAACTCATCCGACGATTCCTCTGGCAAATCGGACGAGGAATCATCCGACTACTCCTCTGAAGGTTCTTCTAAGGATCGCTCTGACAATGTCTCCGTCAAATCATCAGGCAAATCCGACAACGACACTGCATCATCTCAGGAAACGCAACCTAGCCGCAAACGAAAGACCGTGAGCCCAGACTCTCTAACAACTTGACTGCCGCAACCCGAACCTCTCCAATCAATCCCAGTCCAGCCCAAACGTGCTTACAATGGGCCCCATCCCCTGTGTTTCACGTGCACGTATCATCACCCGCTAGAAGCAAATTGTCACTATTGCACAAATTGCAACTGGTATGGTCATCATACACCGCACTGCCGCGCAGGACCGCAACTCTGAAGGAAGTCAACAACACCCGCAGTCTCCGCAGGTGTCCTCCACAGCAACGTTATTTTGCTTCTAATTTTGTTGTAATAATACGACTTATCGCTATCGTTTTCTTTTATGTGTGGAGCTTATTTCATCTATCGTCGCATGTGGACTCTATTTCTCTTTTACTCTAGCACCACCTAAACGCTAGCACTATGTACTATATAATGTATTTTACCCTTACAACACTCTTAGAATGAGGTACGATGTACGTGCAAGGAACAACTAATCGCGGGTGCACACAGGATTATTTTGGTCAGTGCACGGAGATCGTAGTGAAGTTCTAATGGTGCCATAACTTTTAAAGGCATGATCAAGGGTCTTGGCCATGTCAACGAAGCGTGACACCAAAGCACGGGGCATAAGTAGTAGGGGTAACGCAAGGTGTGCTTTACCATACTACCGAAGCTTCGTGAAGAAAGTGCCATGTGGAGTTGGACGTTATTAGACCTATTATATTATTATGGTTATTTTCGACACAATACAAATCGATCGCAAGGCGTAACAAAACCAAAATCGCATCACTGCGAGACTTCTCGTAAGTCTGCGTACGCAACACAATTGCCACGTCGATGGACTTGGGTAAGTTCACCCCGAAGAGCAATTGGAGCAACGCAAGACTGAACGCGAGTCTACTTCACAACTCAACCGCAGTTTTGCTAGATCCATCTCGCAATCAAAATCACTCGATATGTGGCTCGAAATCGCAATCGCATCATGTGGTTATCTCGCAATCTCTAACGTTGATCATTAAACTATCGTGTGAACTTCTACCGCCTGGTGTGGATCGCTTATTGTGGATCGCTAGACGGGTATCGAAAATCACTCGCCGCTTTTCACTCTAACGTAATTCGCACCTATTTTATCAACTCGATAATCTCATCGCGTGTCGCTATCACTCATCGATACCCGTGTTATCTGTGTTATGTTAGCACGCACGACCTCGCTTCACGAGACAAAACTGATAGGGTCGAAGCATGATGGTGTTTTGGCCATATTAGCAGACTTTCGTGGAAAAAGGTCATGTGGGCTAGCATTAGCTACTGTTTGTGGTGTATTCAACTCAAACGAATCGCATATCGTTCGCAACGCAACAATCGTCACTTATCAACCATCAGGGTCTATTGCCTATCGACATTCAGTTATCGCTTGGAAGTCATCGCAGTTGTGTAGTATTTGGGTACATGACATCGCTTCACGAGACGAAACTAATGTGGGAAACGTGGTGTTTGCCATAATAGCAACTCTTGTGGAAACATGCCACGTGGGGTTTTCTGTGGAATCAAATCGAAATCGCATCTAGTCGGATCAAATCGCGTACTTCGCTATCGCTTATCAATCGTCATCTAACCCTGTGTGCCATATCAATGTTTCGTATGATCAAACTACTCCCACTCGCTATCAACGCTTTGTCTGCATCCAATTCGCTTCAATTCAAGACTCGGTCTAGCATTCTATCGCCTGGACCGAGGGATCGAAATTCTATCTGTGTCTTATCGACGCGCGTGACACCGCCTCACGAAACAGAGGTAATATGGGCAAAACATGGTGGATACGCCGCTGGTACTTCCTATATATAAGTGTTTTAATCATATTAACAAACTTTCGTGGGAAAGTGCCACGTGGGGCTCGATGTAAATTATTTTTCAGTACTGTTAAAGAAAACCGATTTTTTATAAAATTTTGTTAAAACCGTTGGACAAGTGATATTTCCTTACAACATGGAGAAAACATCGAATCAGTTTAGCTCCATGCCCAATGGAAGTTTCATAAGTCCAGTTTTCCCTTAAAACTTTTGCAATGACAAAAAGAAATCCTTCCGAAAACAATGGTTCGACAATCGAGTTTCAGCTCGAACTCACATTGCAGGAAAATTTTCTTAAAACTTATTTTGCCGCCAAATTCTTTTACAATGTATAACTCAAGATCTGTTATCAAACTAACGAAAACCCTCCCCATAGCGCTAGTGTGGACAACGATGCAGTTAGCGCCGCGCCATGAGGGGTTTTCCTAAATATCTCCAAAGATTAATCGATTATCGGTAAGTTTAAAACTTTATGGAATCACTTTTGTGTGCGTCATCGCTTTTGGTGATTCGAATCGTATCTTCTCACTGCTCTCGCTCGCCGAATCGTTAATCGATCGCTCGCTTATCTAGACGCTTTTAATCGCTACTCTCATTCGCATCAACTCTTACGACCCTACTAACGGATTAATTTCGGGACGAAATTTCCTAAAGCAGGGGAGACTGTAACAACCCGCACCTTCGTGCGTTGTTACTACTCGATACACTCGTTACGCCTAGCACCAGAGATTCGGATCATAATGAAACTATATCAGACATATCGGTAAATCGAAGTAAAATCGAATAACTACGCATATTCTATCGCTATTACAAACCTATTTTCATAAATTATAACACTCACGATGATGTTGAGTGAGGGCTTAATCTACCCTCCTCGATAACCGTGAAGTGTCAAAACGTAAACAAGCAACGCTAACAAGGACTATCGGGTGAGTACCATGCCTCCAGCCGTCATGACGATGATGGCAATACGAGCAAGTAGTACCCCGATAATCATTGTGGCACATCACATCGAAGAACGCACTCGAAGGCACGCGTCACTCGATCATGGCACCGAATATTGGTAATATAGATACGTATATACGGCCCTTTTGTGATTAATTATAATAAATAATTATATAATTATATAAATATATGAAATTATGGCCCAAACTGTCGAAATCGCACCAAAAACGAGGATCAAGGGCTTCCGTACGGACGGGCCTGCCAAACGACCGGGCCAGTCGATCGGACGGGCCAGCCGATCGGCTGGGCCAGCCGATCGGCTGGGCCGGCCGATCGGTTGGGCCAACCGATCCGGCCCACCTTTTCCTCCTCTTTCCTCCTTCCTTGCCTATAAATACCCCTCTTCACCCTCCAAGCACTTATTGATGCTGCTGCCACCTGACCAAGACATTCCAGCCCCTTAATCTTCCGATTTCTCACTATTCTTGTAAGTTCTTAACCCAAATCTTGTACTTCCTTGATCTATATGCATTCTTTCATCTTCCTACCTTTCAAATATCGACTTTTAACCATGAAATCAACGGATTTGGAGTGTTCTAGGGTGATGTCACCATGGAGTTCTTCAAGGGTGATGTCATCCCAGGAAGAACAACTCAGATCCGAATGGTTTCCATGCGATTATACATAAAATCTCGTCTAAATCAATGTTTTTCTAATCAAGAAGCCACGGATTTGAGATGTTCAGAGTGATGTCATCACAAGGTTCTTATGAACTTCAAGTATTGGCCTCATTCCACCAAGAACAACTCAGAACCCAGGGATTTTCCAAGAATAATCAAAGTTTCCACATCAGATCTATACATAAAAACGGTGGAAACAGAGCCTAGACCGACCTTCTACTCATTCCTAGTGTCGTGTTGGTCAAGGATCTGATTCCCGCCGAAGAGACGACCGGTTTCGGGTTAAACACGGAAAAACCGCCAAGAACGGCCAGTTCTGATGAAACGGGGTGATTCCCGGCCGTTAGAACAGGTCGGAATTGATGGGATTTCAGTTGTTCAATGCGTTACAACAACGTCTTGACCAAAACCACCGAAAAACACGTGAAACCGTAGAAAGAACTGCTGGACAGGCTGGCCGATCGAGCGGCCCAGTCGATCGATCGAGCGGCCCAGCCGATCGGCTGGACCAGCCGATCGAACGGCCCACTCGATCGAACAGCCCACTCGATCGAGCAGCCCACTCGATCGAGCGGTCCATCCGAATGGGCCAGTTTCAATTCGATTTTCGTCCAATTTCACGTAATTCGATACCGTTTAATGCATAACCCAATACTCATGTAATTAGTCTGAAATCAGGACATTCTCAGGCACCATCCCGTCAATCCAACCGAATACGCACTGTGAGTATACTTGGCCCCCTTTTTTCGAATTTTGGGTGTAACATACGTTCCTTATAAATCGAACTTATCAAAGGAATGATTCAAATTGTCAATTTATCACTTGCGAATAACTGTTTGCCTAGATATACGTGATGCTAGTTGCATGTATGCTAGGACTTATACTCGTGACGTCCCACCATGACTAGTATAGTACTATTGTGCCCGACGGGGTCTAGTTATGCCATCGAAGAGTCGAGCATCGAGGACTTAGCTGGTAGTATCAGTTTTGTGAGTATATATGTCGTGTATTACGTTTATGCATATGGAAATTCGCAGCACTTTTAATTTATTATTCTATTACATATCAAACCTGTATACTCGCCAATACCTTTGTATTGACAATATTTTAACGTATGTTGCAGGTTAGTCGAAGTCTACATCAAATCAAGCTAGGAAGTCTAGAAACTCACCTAAAATCTAGGTTGTCGGATTTGAATTGTTCGAGAGGACAAGAAATCAGTGATGACATATGTGATTGTATTATCTGTTAGTATGGGATAACGAATGTAATAAATATTATCGCAATATAGTTGTTATGGATTCTCTTGAACAATCTGATTCGCTTAGTGCCACGCCCCGATGATTCCGCCATCGGTTGGGGTGTGACAGCGGCTGTCCTGAAAACCTCCGCACCCTCAACGCAACAGGCGTCTTCCAGTCCCGTGCTCTAGACTGGTGGACGGCTGAACGAAACAAGCGCGGAAATGATGCAGCTTACGAGCTAACATGGGAGGAGTTGAAGGCAATTATGATCGACGAATTATGCCCTCCTAATGAACGCCAAAAGCTGGAGGACGAGTTTTGGACCATCAAGCAGAAGGATGGAGACAACGCTGCTCTCACTGCTCGCTTCAAGCAGCTTAGCATCATATGTCCCGATCAGGTCAAGACTCCAGATATGACCATCAAGAAGTACATTCGAGCTCTGCCCGATTGTGTAGCCGACTTTGTTGACGCCGCCAAGCCAGCAACGATTGAAGAGACTTACCTACTCGCCACTGAGATCAATGACAAGCGAGTGAAGTCTGGCTTTTGGGATAAGCAAACCAAGTCTCTGCACCAAGCCACCGCAACAGCATCCACCGACACCGCTGCTGCTCAATCCTCCAAGTCATCAAGAAGAAAGAAGAAGCACAACAACAACAACAACAGCTCCAGCAACAAGAGTTGTGCTGCCGCAACAACTGCTGCTCCTCTACAAGCTGTACCAGCTCAGCAGCAACAGCACCACCGCTCAGCTCCAGTTATCAATGCACCGCCAGCAAAGCGTGCATACACAGGCCCTCACCCGCTCTGCCCGACATGCTCGTATCATCATCCAGTGGGTCTAGCCTGTCGTTTTTGCGCTCACTACAACCTTTACGGTCATTTCACTGCGAACTGTCGTTTTGGTCCCCGTCAAGCCCTAGTGCAAGCTACTGCCAACCAAGCTCTGCTCCCCGCCCCTCAAGGCCAACAGGCAACTCAAGCACCCGTAGTCAATGCTCGAGTCTTCTTTGCATGTGGTGATCCTAACCACTTTGCAAACAGGTGCCCGAATAGGGTGGTTAAGCAAGAGCCCAAGCAGCCCCAGCAGCAACAACCGTAGCCCCAGCAACAGCAGCAAGCAGCCCATGCTCGAACCTTCAACATCAATGCCCGCCAGGCTCAGGCGGATAACAACGTGGTTGATGGTACATTCCTTGTGATTGGTATTTATGCATCGTGTTTGTTTGATACTGGAGCCGATAACTGCTTTGTGTCGTTTGAATTCGAGAAGCTCCTTAGTCGTAAGCGCTCTTATCTGTCCTCGTCATTCGAAGTCAAAGTCGCTACTGGAAGAACTGTCGCCGTTAACTCTGTTCTTCGTGATTGTACTCTGGAGCTCAACAATCATATCTTTCCTATCGATCTTATTCCGATGCAACTCGGATGTTTCGACGTCATAGTAGGCATGGACTTTCTTCGCGAAAACCATGCTGAAGTTGTGTGCTTTGAAAAGATGATTCGATTCTCGCTCGCAAATGGTGATCTTCTATGTGTATGCGGTGAAACAGCGTCGAAAGGTCTCAAGCTTATGTCATGTGTTCAAGCCAACAAGTATCTCCGCAAGGAATACCGAGCCTTCTTGGCCAACATTGTAGTAGCGGAGAAGGAAAAGAAAAAGAAAGCCGAAGTCAAAGACGTCCCAGTGGTCCGTGAGTTTCCTCAGGTGTTCCTTGATGATCTCCCTGGACTCCCGCCAAGTCGTGATATCGACTTTCGTATTGACCTCATTCCTGGAGCTAACCCCATCGCTAAAGCTCCTTATCGACTCGCTCCATCCGAAATGCGGGAACTCACAAACCAACTCCAGGAATTACTCGAGAAAGGCTTTATTCGCCCGAGCACCTCTCCTCGGGGCGCGCCAGTCCTTTTCGTCAAAAAGAAGGACGGGTCGTTCCGGATGTGCATCGATTATCGGGAATTGAATAAGCTAACCATTAAGAACCGATACCCTTTGCCTCGAATCTACGACTGATTTGATCAGCTGCAAGGTGCCGAGTGTTTCTCGAAGATCGATCTACGTTTAGGCTATCATCAATTGCGGATTCAAGAGGAAGACATCCCCAAAACCGCTTTTCGAACCCGTATGGCCACTATGAATTCGTTGGTTTGCCTTTTGGTTTAACTAACGCACCTGCGGTCTTTATGGATCTGATGAATCGCGTGTGTAAGCCTTTCTTAGACCGTTTCGTCATCGTGTTCATTGACGACGTCTTGATCTATTCCAAATCAAAGACGGAACACGCGCAACATCTACGTTTGGTTCTCGAGTTACTTCAGGGGAACCAACTCTATGCCAAGTTCTCCAAGTGTGAATTCTGGTTGGAGGAGGTTCAGTTTCTGGGTCACATCGTGAATAATCAGGGAATACACATCGATCCCGCGAAGATTGAAGCCGTCAAAAGTTGGATTACGCCTAAGAACCCGTCTGAAGTTTGTTCTTTTCTCGGACTAGCGGGCTATTATCGACGATTTATTGAAGGATTCTCCAAAATCGTTGTGCCGCTTACCGCTCTTACTCATAAAGACAAGCCTTTTGTGTGGGGAACCGCACAAAAGTCCGCCTTTCAAACTCTCAAGCACATGCTGTGCAACGCTCCGATTCTTACGCTGCCCGACGGAAGCAACGATTTCATTGTCTACTGTGATGTTTCCAACCTTGGTCTTGGTTGTGTTCTCATGCAGCGAGACAAGGTTATAGCTTACGCATCTCGACAGCTCAAGGTCCACGAGAAGAACTATACAACCCATGACCTCGAGCTAGGCTCAGTTGTCTTTGCATTGAAGATTTGGTGACACTACCTGTATGGCACTAAGTGTACAATCTACACTGATCACAGGAGTTTAAAACACATCTTTAATCAAAGGGAACTTAATATGCGTCAACGCCGATGGGTAAAACTCCTCAACGATTACGACTGTGAGATTCGTTATCACCCAGGCAAGGCGAATGTGGTTGCCGACGCGCTCAGCAGAAAGAGTTATGTGCTCAGTATCCGAAACGTTCAAGCCCAGCATAACCTCGAAGCCCTTATTCGCGAAGCTCAACATGCTTGCTTTAACGAGCGTACATTGAAGAAAGAGAGGATCTATCATGATGGAGCTCAGTTAGTAAGCAAATCTGATGGGATTTTCTACTATCTGGACCGAATTTGGATCCCTAAGCGGACCGATTTGCGAAAGATTATCATGAATGAAGCCCACAAATCCCGATACTCTATTCATCCCGGTGCTGACAAGATGTACCAGGATCTTCGTTATAAGTACTGGTGGCCGGGCATGAAACGGGATATCGCCCTCTATGTTGGAAGTTGCTTAACTTGTGCAAGAGTCAAGGCTGAACATCAAAGACCTTCTGGCTTACTCGAACAACCGCCG
Source organism: Helianthus annuus (assembly GCF_002127325.2). Lineage (NCBI taxonomy): Eukaryota > Viridiplantae > Streptophyta > Magnoliopsida > Asterales > Asteraceae > Helianthus > Helianthus annuus. The sequence continues at coordinate 47,359,804 of NC_035438.2, forward strand.
ATACCTATATGGAAGTGGGAGAGTATAGCTATGGATTTCATAACGAAACTCCTGCCCACGCCATCAGGTCACGACAGTATTTGGGTTATAGTTGATCGTCTAACCAAATCAGCCCACTTTTTACCGATACGAGAAGACTATAAGGTGGAACGACTAGCCCAAATCTACACCGACGAGATCATCTGTAATCATGGTACGCCTCGTGACATCATCTCAGATCGTAACGCTCGGTTTACTTCGAGACTGTGGGAAACATTTCAAGCGGCTCTTGGTACGTCGCTTAATCTGAGTACTGCATTCCATCCACAAACCGACGGACAGACTAAAAGAACGATCCGTACTCTTGAAGACATGCTCCGTGCGTGTGTCATAGATTTTGGTGGTAGTTGGAACAAACACCTGCCACTAGTCGAATTCTCGTATAATAATAGCTATCATGCCAACATCCAAATGGCACCATTCGAGGCCTTATATGGAAGGAGATGTCGGTCGCCTATTGTGTGGCACGAGATCGGTCACTCGCAACTAACCGGTCCTGAGATTCTACAAGAAACGACTGACAAAATCCACTAAATTCGAGACAACCTGGTGAAAGCTTGGAACAGACAGAAAAGTTACGCCGATAGAAGACGCAAGCCCCTTGAATTTGACGTTGGCGACTACGTACTCCTAAAGGTATCCCCTTGGAAGGGTGTAGTCAGATTCGGCAAGAAAGGGAAACTGGCGCCTCGATATGTTGGACCTTTTAACATTCTGGAAAGGATCGGAAAAGTCGCCTACAGACTCGAACTACCGGAAGAACTCAGTAACGTCCACCCGACTTTCCATGTGTCTAACCTCCGAAAATGCCTTGCTGATCATGATCTAATCGTATCGCTCGACGATCTTCAGGTCAATGAAACCATACACTTTGTGGAAAAGCCTGTCGAAATCATGGATCGCCAAACCAAACAACTCAGGCGCTCACGCATCCCTATCGTGAAGGTCCGATGGGAAGGGAAACGAGGCGCGGAGTTCACTTGGGAACTCAAAAGCGACATGAAGGCCAAGTACCCGCAACTGTTTGAATAAAGATCTGAAACGTCAAATTGCTAAACGACTCACGGTGATGTGCAGCTTCGAGCCTAATTTTTGGATGAAATTCCCTAAACAAGGGGAGGCTGTAACACCCCGTGTTTTCGAATGTCAAAGTCAAAGTCAAAGTCCAAGTCAACTTTGACTTCTTGACTGTTAATGTTCTTTTGCTTTTGTATTATGTGGTGTAAGTGTTGTCTTAATGAAATGACCGAATGTTTAATCAATGCGACCGATTTACGACTGTGAATAGTAGGAAGTAACAATGCGATAAAGTTAATCAATCGATAATCAAGTAATCAAATCAATCATCGAACTCGAACCTCGAATTATGCGAATTTTGGTATTGCTATACGTGTGTGTGTGCCTTATGTGTTACTTGCGCATGTTTACTTTAAGTTTTGTGTGGTATTCAATCGAATCAGTCGAAACTCAAAAAGCAATCAAACTCAATCGAAACCGACATCGAAACGTGATTTATAGATGATTGTATGTTAGATATAGTAGTTGGGACTGAAAGTAATTTAACTAGGAACTCTATCGTATTCGTATCATCGTCCATCGAAATCGAAATATCAAAAATCATCGCGAAACACTCAAGAAGGTGTTCCTGATCGAACAGGAATCACCGATCGAACAGGCTAGCCGATCGAACATGCTGTTCGATCGAGCAGCCCAGCCGATCGGAGGTCCTGGCCGATCGGCTGACACTTTCCTCTTTTGGAGCCTATAAATAGCCCTGTCATTGTCACTCTTTCTACTTTTGGAAAGCTCTGACCGAACCAGCCCTTGTTCTTCACCTTTTCTCAGATTTCTCTCAACTCCGGTAAGTTGTCACTCTAATTCTTGTACGTTTTTTTATCATTACACGATTCTACACCTTTCTATCTTTCAAAACTTGATTTCTAACCGTGAAATCACCAAGATTTAAGTGTTCTTGGATGATGTCATCATGGTGTTCTTGAAGAACATCATACTTTGGCCTCATTCAACCATGAATAGCTTATATCTAACCGATTTCCACATAAACAAACTAAAATCTATCATAGATCTAGACATTTCACCGATTTCGGGTTAAACCTTAAACCGTCGTTCCGAACAGTTCACCAGCCGGACTTGGGTGATTCCTGTCCGAACCGGTAAAGCAAGTAAGAACCCACGTTCAATAGTTTAACTCACTATCAAAACACCTCAAAATCATATCAAAACAGCCAAAACAGCCAAGTGTTAGACGAAAGGCCGACCAGGTCAGAAATGCTGGCCGAACGGCTAAGCTGTTCGAGCAAACAGCCCAGCCGATCGAACATACCAGCCGATCGGCCAGGCCAGCCGATCGGCTAGCACATGGTTCCACACTTTTCAAACTCCATGAAGTATAATATTGACGAAGTGATGTTCGATCGGATATGCTACTCGATTGGTAAACATTACTCTTCGGATCATGAGATACTATGCTTCAGCACTTAATCGATTTTTGCAACTCGTTCGTAGTATGGAGTGCCAGCCGATCGAACAGACTGTTCGATCGAGTGACATCCTGCTGAGAACTACTTCTGAGGTTCCTAACCGATCGGCTAAGCCGGCCGATCGAACAGACTATTCGATTGAATATTGACGAAGTGATGTTCGATCGAATATGCTACTCGATTGGTAAACATTACTCTTCGGATCATGAGATACTATGCTTCAGCACTTAATCGATTTTTGCAACTCGTTCGTAGTATGGAGTGCCAGCCGATCGAACAGATTGTTCGATCGAGTGACATCCTGCTGAGAACTACTTCTGAGGTTCCTAACCGATCGGCTAAGCCGGTTGATCGAACAGACTGTTCGATCGATCGACCCGAAAGGCAAGAACACTTCAGTGTTCTCAAATACTACAACGAAAACTTCAAAAGTTCAAACCATCATACACAAACACATCAGAGGAAGAAACAATCCACTCGAATGGACCAGCCGATCGAGCCTACCGGCTAATCGAACAGGACTGTTCAAACGGACTTTCAAGCCGATCAAACAGCTCGTTCGATAGAACCTGCTGTTCGATCGACCAGGCTATTCGATCCATTTACACTTGTTTGCATTTCCGCGTTACTCATCGTTATACTATCAAACTATTCAGGATAACCCTACTCTCAGCGCTCCCTTCAATCCATAATCAATCACTGTGAGTATACTCGATCCCTTTTTGCTTTTAGCACTTTTGGGTGTTACATACGTTACTTATCGAAATCACAACCGAACACACTATTCAAACTATTTGAACGCTAACCGATTGCATGTATTACGTGACTAAATGTATGCTTGTTGTTATGTTTACACGTGGAATGTTGTCTACCTGCCTTAGCAACGTAGTACTATAGTTTGGACTCAGCACCCGTTCACACGGGGGTTGTTAAGGACAATTACTTGCATGGATTACGGTGGTAATCATGTATTGCGAACTGTCTCGGACAGTCAACCCGCAGTCGTTGGTATCGATAGGTCCATGTCGATAATTAACATGCATCATTTCCCTCTGTGTACGTGTTGGTTATGCATAAACTATTCGAACTCTATATTCTATTATTAAACTTGTATGCTCACATTTACATGTTATGTATTGAATCTATTTTAACGTATGTGACAGGTGTTTAAGATATTTGCTTGCTAGGGAAGTGAAGCTAGAATAAAGCTTTAGAGGCCCCCAACAAATAGTTGTCTGTTAGGAACAAGCAACTAAGGCATAGTTGTCTGTAGATCTTGTCAGGCTGGGTCTTTAGGAGCATTTAAACAATATTTGTGTTTTGTATTAACTTAAATCTGAGTTGTCGGAACAGAACTACTTGTTTGGATGTTATCTGTAATGATGTATTTGTTTATTCGGGATACGGTATGGGACGTATCTTTAACTGGATTATATAGATAGTTGTTATGGAAACTTCTGAACAATCTGTTTCGCTCAGTGCCATGCCCCGATGATTCCGCCATCGGTTGGGGTGTGACAGATCGGCTGACAGCCTGATCGGTCAACAGCCTGGTTTGAGTGTTCGGTGCGACGATTTTCGATATTTCGATTTCGATTGAAAACGAAACGAATACGATAGAGTTTCCTATTCAAATTACTTTTAATCCCAACCACTATATCTTACATACAATTATCCATATTTCACACTATTCTTACGCTACCATTCGTCATAATTCGAGTTCGATTGCATTCGATTTGAGATTCGAGTTTCGATTGATTCGATTGAATTCCACACAAAACATAAAGTAAGCACGCACAAGTAACACATAAGGCTCACACACAAGTAATATAACACCAAATTCGCATAGTTTGAGATTCGAGTTCGATTGATGATTTGATTAGCTTGATTACTGATTGATTAACATTATCGCATTGTTACTTCCTACTATTCACAGTCGTAAGTCGGTTCGCGTCGATTAAACATTCGATTACTTCGATTCTTTCTGATTAACAACACTTACTCCACATCATACAAATAAAACATAAAATAGACTAATTATAGCCAAAATTGTCAATGTTGACTTGGGCTTTGACTTTGACTATGACATTAAAAAACACGGGGTGTTACAATAATAAAGTAAGCACAACCGTAATCAATTAACTAAAGTTAATTGCAATCTACCGGAAGGACCTAGTCTGGAATGAATGGTATAATAACTAGTTAGAATGTTAACGGGTCCTATTCAAGTCATAGACTTGTACCGGTTAACTTAAATTAACGAAAACGATACGATAAGCTTGATTAAGCGATAACCGAAATAGAATGTAGTTTAAACCCAACAAGTACTAAGACTTGATAATATGGGTAAACAATATAATTATGGAATTTGAAATACAACTGAAAGGATTTAACCCGTTTCGATAAACTTACGTAAACTAGTTACATAAGCTCAACCGTACGCGTGTAAACGATATCGGGTAACCAGATGAGTCCTAAACACGTACGCGTGTAAGCGATATCGGGTAACCAGGTGAGTCATAAACAAGTTCCGTATGCCAAGACACTTTAATTAAGTTGTAACATCAGTAGGTTATCAACTTATATGACCATTAAGGTTTAAAAATCAAAATATGCGCCATAAGGGCATTTTAGTCACAGTGTGACATATTTTAAGAACTTGCATAAAATCTGAATTATGAACAGGTTCATTATGTTAAAACACTTTAATGTTATAATATTAGTAGGTAATAAGTTTTGTATGATAATTAAGTTTTAAAACTATATTGTGCGCCAAAAGGGCATAATAGTTATATTATAGCATAATTTACGAATTTTTTACAAAAATCAGGTTATGAACAAGTTTAATATACCAAAATATGTTAATTATAATAACATATCAGTAGGTAATTCATTTTGCAAGTTCATCATTATTTAAAACCAAGTTTTACTTAAAAAGGGCATTTTGGTCATAAATAGGCATATTATAAGAACTTGTGTAAAAACTCAGAATCTGATTATGATCAAGTGGTATAACCTCAGAGGGTTATCCTACATTACAATGCGATCATAATACAACCTAAATTCAGTAGCTAATGTTGCTAAATCGAATCAGAATCGAAAGTCAAAGTAGAAGTCAAACTGTTTGACTTTCAGTTGCGAACCGACACTAAAACTGGAAATGACAGACTGAACATGTTCATACATGTTCTAATATTAATTACCAACTAATTTGGTGTCAAAAACATGGGTTATAACATTTGTAAGTTCATTTTATAAAGTTTACGAAAATCCCTTTGACTTTTTAAGTAACATAACTTTGACCCGTCATTTGACCAAGTTAACATGATTTCTAGGAGGTGCTCTTTTGAGGGATTAACACCTACCTAATTACAATCACGTAGCCATGTTCGATTCGAATAATGGCTAGACCATAATGGTCTAAACCGAAAGTCAAAGCAAAAGTCAATTTGCTTGAGTTACGAGGCGCTAGTTTCCCTTTCTTGCCGAATCTGACTACACCCTTCCAAGGTGATACCTTTAGGAGTACGTAGTCGCCAACGTCAAATTCAAGGGGCTTGCGTCTTCTATCGGCGTAACTTTTCTGTCTATCCCTGGCCTTTGCCAAGTTGTCTCGAATTTGGAGGATTTTGTCAGTCGTTTCTTGTAGTAACTCGGGACCGGTTAATTGCGAATGTCCGATCTCGTGCCATACAATAGGCGAACGACATCTTCTTCCATATAAAGCCTCGAATGGTGCCATTTGTATGCTGGCATGATAGCTGTTGTTGTACGAGAATTCGACTAACGGTAGGTATTTGTTCCAACTACCACTGAAGTCTATAACACACGCACGGAGCATGTCTTCAAGAGTACGGATCGTTTTTTCAGTCTGTCCGTCGGTTTGAGGATGGAATGCAGTACTCAGGTTAAGCGACGTACCAAGGGCCGCTTGAAACGTTTCCCACAATCGCGATGTAAACCGAGCATCACGGTCTGAAATGATGACACGAGGCGTACCATGATTACAAATGATCTCGTCGGTGTAGATTCGGGCTAGTCGTTCTACCTTGTAGTCTTCCCGTATTGGCAAAAAGTGGCCCGATTTGGTCAGTCGATCAACTATAACCCAAATGCTGTCGTGACCTGATGGCGTGGGTGGAAGTTTGGTTATAAAGTCCATAGCTATACTCTCCCACTTCCATATGGGGATTGGAGGTTGTTCGAGTAAGCCAGAAGGTCGTTGATGTTCAGCCTTAACTCTTGCACAAGTCAGGTAACTTCCAACAAAGAGAGCGATATCCCGTTTCATACCCGGCCACCAGTACTTGTAACGAAGATCCTGGTACATTTTATCGGCACCGGGATGAATAGAGTATCGGGACTTGTGGGCTTCGTTCATTATAATCTTTCGCAAATCGGTCCGCTTAGGGATCCAAATTCGGTCCAGATTATAGAAAATTTCATCTGCTTTGCTTACAAGCTGAGCTCCATCGTGGTAGATTCTCTCCTTCTTCAAGGTGCGTTCATTAAAACAAGCATGCTGGGCTTCGCGGATGAGAGCTTCGAGATTGTGCTGGGCTTGGGTATTGCGAGTACTGAGCAAATAACTCTGTCTGCTGAGTGCCTCGGCTACAACATTTGCCTTTCCCGGGTGATAACGAATCTCACAGTCGTAATCGTTAAGAAGTTCTACCCATCGGCGTTGACGCATGTTAAGTTCTTTCTGATCAAAGATGTGTTGTAAACTCCTGTGATCGGTGAAGATCATACACTTGGTACCATACAGGTAGTGTCGCCAAATCTTCAATGCAAAAACAACTGCGCCTAGCTCGAGATCGTGGGTTGTATAGTTCTTCTCGTGGATTTTGAGCTGACGAGATGCGTAAGATATAACCTTGTCTCGTTGCATGAGAACACAGCCAAGACCAAGGTTGGAAGCATCACAGTAGACAATGAAATCGTCGTTTCCGTCCGGCAACGTGAGAACGGGAGCATTGCAGAGCTTGCGCTTAAGAGTTTGAAAAGCATACTCTTGTTCAGTTCCCCAAACAAAAGACCTGTCTTTATGAGTAAGAGAGGTAAGCGGCACAGCGATCTTAGAGAATCCTTTGATAAATCGTCGATAATAGCCCGCTAATCCAAGAAATGATCGGACTTTAGACGGGTTCTTTGGCGTAATCCAGCTTTTGACTGCTTCAATCTTCGCGGGATCGACATGAATACCCCGACTGTTCATGATGTACCCAGAAACTGAACCTCCTCCAACCAGAATTCGCACTTGGAGAACTTGGCGTAGAGTTGGTTCCCCTGGAGTAACTCGAGAACCAAACGTAGATGTTGCGCGTATTCGGCTTTCGACTTGGAATAAATCAGGACATCGTCGATGAACACGATGATGAAACGGTCAAGATAAGGTTTACACACACGATTCATCAGATCCATAAATACCGCGGGCGCATTGGTTAAACCAAAAGGCATGACAACGAACTGATAGTGGCCGTATCGAGTGCGGAAGGCTGTTTTAGGTATATCTTCCTCTTGAATGCGTGACTGGTGATAGCCTGAACGTAGATCTATCTTCGAGAAACACTTGGCACCTTGCAGCTGATCAAATAAGTCATCGATTCGGGGCAGTGGGTAACGGTTCTTGATGGTCAACTTATTCAACTCCCGATAGTCGATGCACATCCTGAACGACCCATCCTTCTTTTTAATGAAGAGGACTGGTGCGCCCCATGGAGAGGTGCTCGGGCGAATGAAGCCTTTTTCAAGTAACTCCTGGAGTTAGTTCGAGAGTTCCCTCATTTCGGATGGCGCGAGTCGATAAGGGGCTTTAGCAATAGGGTTAGCTCCAGGAATAAGGTCGATACGAAAGTCGATATCACGACTTGGCGGTAGTCCGGGAAGGTCATCAGGGAATACCTGAGGAAATTCACGAACCACTGGGACGTCTTTGATTTCAACCTTCTTTTTCTTTTCCTTCTCCGCTACTACAATGTTGGCCAAGAAAGCGCTGTATTCCTTGCGGAGATACTTGCTAGCTTGGACGCATGACATGAGTTTGAGACCTTTCGAAGCTGTTTCACCGTACACACATAATAGATCTCCATTCGCGAGCAAGAATCGAATCATCTTTTCGAAGCACACAACTTCAGCATGGTTTTCGCGAAGAAAGTCCATGCCTACTATGACGTCAAAACTTCCGAGTTGCATCAGAATAAGGTCGATTGGGAAGATGTGATTGTTGAGTTCGAGGGTTCAATCACAAAGAACAGAGTTGACAGTGACGGTTCTTCCAGTAGCAACTTCGACTTCGAATGACGAGGGAAGATAAGAACGCTTACGACTAAGGAGCTTCTCGAATTCAAACGACACAAAGCAGTTATCGGCTCCAGTATCAAACAAACATAATGCATAAATGCCATTCACAAGGAACGTACCATTAACCACGATGTTGTCAGCCTGGGCTTGACGGGCATTGATGTTAAAGGTTCTGGCATGGGCTGCTTGCTGATGTGTGTAAAATGCAACATATAAATCACATCAATTAAGGCATAAAACTAACCCTTTTTAAGTACTAATGTTGGAAAAAGAGTGTTTTTGTCGTCCTTTTGTATTTTCAGGATGAAATGAGCTCAAATTCACAAAAGAAGCAAAAAGACAACTAATTCTAGCATAAATACAAGGAAAGGAATAAAAGTATGCTGCCCGGACCCTCAACGGCATCCTCCAAAGCAAAGAAGAGAAAGCAGAAGTCTGAACAAGCCCCGTGCTCAGCCAGCACGGGGCCGTGCCCAAGAAGCAGCATAAAAGACAAACTTATAGAAGCTTCCATTGCCCACCACGGGGCCGTGTCCAGCGGGCACGGGGGCGTGGTGAAAGTACAGCAGGCGCATTAATTGTAATTGCGAATTACAATTAATGAGGAAAGAGAGTGTCAGACGGGCACGGGGGCGTGTCCAGTGGACACGGGGCCGTGCCCAACCTTCTGTTCAGCCTATAAATAGGGGTGCTTGGTTTCATTCCATCTCATCCCTTGGCACACCACCTCTCTCACACTTCATCCACCACCCACCACCACCATAACACCATCATCCACCACCATCATCCATTGTCCATCGTAGAGTGTGTGAGTCGTCTCGGGATCCAAGATTGATAGTAAGAGTTCTTGACAATCAAGGCCATGTTTGCCTAAGTCTCTTACATCACTTGGTGAAGACAAGTGTTTAGTATAATACTTTTTATTTTTAATCTTTTGCACTTTTTATTTGGTTTTGTATTAATGACTTTAATAACTAGTTACTTATGTTGAAGGTGATCTTTCCTTATCGTTTGTCCGTGGTGTCTTGGCATTATTTTACTGTCTATATAAAATAAAAGATTTTCACCATTCATATCTCCACGGTCTATATGGAGGTATGTTGGCTACCTGGTCGGGGGTTAAGGGAACGGTTTGGTAAGGGTCTTGCCCTTGTTCAGCGTTTAGAGGTCCTGCTTGGGACCTGGGTCAAATTTAGTAGGATCTCCTTCAATGCCCATAGGTATTGGATGGCGGGGATCCAAACTCTTTGACCCCCTCATAAGTTAACTACTATTAATACTATAACCCGGCTATTTAGGATTGTATCCCTGCTGACTCAGACTACTTAGCCGAGGGTAACGTCACCGCCGAAAGCGGGGCCTACCACAATTTACATTAATAACTTAATTCATTATCTTTCAATAATCCGACCCTTTAGGATTGTATCCTTGCTGACTCAAACTACTGGGTTGAGGGTAACGTCGCCTTCAAAAGAGGGGCCTACTACAATAACTAAGATAATCTCTTAAACAAGTGCAAAAGTGCGAAAATAATCAAAGGTTATACTAATACACGTGTCGGATCCAAGTGATTCATCTTGTCTATCTGTTTTTATTTTATTTTATTTTTCAGCATTTAGTTAGTTTTTATTTTCTTAGTTTAAAAACATTTTTCTCACTTTTTGATTTGATTAGACGTTGAGGATAAACCGGTATTAAAAGCTCTTGTGTCCTTGAACGAACTCGGTATCTTACCAACACTATACTACGTCCACGATGGGTGCACTTGCCCATATGTGTGTTTAGTGTTAGTGAATATCGTGTTTTATAAATTTAAAACTTGGCTAAAGGTGTAAAAAGGGCTTAATTATACATTAAAAATATATTACACTACACACGCATCAAGTTTTTGGTGCCGCTGCCGGGGACACAAGGATTTTAAGAAAGTTAGGAATCAACGGCCTAATCATATTTTTATTTTTCTTTTTAATTTTTAGGATTTTTCTTAGTTTTTCAGCTTCTGCAGAGCTCAGCACGGGGCCGTGCCCGCTGAACACGCCCCCGTGCTCAATCATTGGAACTGGCAATCCTGTTTTAAGTCAGACAGTAAGCTGAACACGGGGCCGTGTCCACTCAACACGCCCCCGTGCCCAAGATTCACTTACTGAAAACAGAACCGTTAGATCCCGGCGGTTGGTAATTTCTGACACAAACATGAGTGATAGTAATTCTTTTTTACTTTCGGCACTCTTATGGTATGTGGTGTCGATTATGTGGAGGCGAACATGAAGAATTAAAATGTTATTTTCTAAATTATAGGCCCCACTATATAGACCCACCGATTCCTTATAACCTTAAGAGGGGCGAAAGTAAAAATAAGCACTATCTCTCCCTCGAATGCGCCCAGCCAGATATTCTAGGGGAAATGCTCCTTGACGAGTTATTTCAACTAGAAGAACTAATTCTAAATTGGTCAAAGGAACTTATGAAGGATTTTATTGATCCGCCCCAAGATGATGACCATGAGGAAATGTTGGAACCGCATTCCGACAACCTCATTGCTCCCGAAAATGCCTTCATACCTAGAAAAGACTTGGACGATAGTCGTCCCTGTGCCGATTGTGCCGTGAAGGACTCCCCATCGACTTCGTTCAATGCATACATAGACCTGAGCGATTCGGCATACACCTTCTTTAACGAGAGCCCGGGAAAGGGTTGGACTTGTCCACCTAGAATGAAAATAGGAATTACCCTCACCGATAACCTCTTGCGTTCTCGCCTTAGTATAGGACAATTAAGGTATCTTAGGCACTTTGGGGTTGTTCCAACAAATCAAGAACCACCCGATATAAATAAACTCCTTAGGAGCAACAAACTCCATAAAACAGCCTCCCGACACGGGGCCGTGTCCGGTCAACACGACCCCGTGCTCACCCAGAAGATTCTCTGCTGATTTTGTCAGAATACGGACAAAATGTGTCAGGATTTTCTCTGCACACGGGGCCGTGTCCAGTGTGCTGTCGTTTTCTTTAAATGCAGCCTGATTCCTGCTCATTTTTTACCACTTCACTAAACAGAGATTCCTGGGATCTTCACATATACCATCCTAGGTAAGTACTAAAAGAAGGTTCCCAAGGACCATCTTGTCTTTTCCACTTTTGTTCATTTCTCCTTCTTTCAAAATTTTTCAAACAACTCCTCCATGGAAGCCTGGAAACCCCATGATTCCAATCTTCTATGTGAAGTTTGTAAGATTATTGGCTGCGGATTCTTGTTTAAACTTAGTTCCATAACTTTGTTTTAAATTATCTAAGCTTAAACCACAGTTAAAAGATGTTCAAATAATTTAAAACCCAAGAATCGCTAGACAAAAATCCTGCAGACGACTGAACACGGGGCCGTGCTCAGTGAGCATGGGGCCGTGTTCGAGGTACTGTTCTGCAAAAGTTTAGTTATCTTCGGTTTCTTTCACAGAAAATGGCCAGCAGGAATAGCGGATCATCTTCACGAAATAACCGAAATGGAAGAAGGTCGTCCACAGCAGAAGATTCCCTAGTAAACTACGTTTACGCCTTGAGGGAAGCCATAGACGAAATGATGGGAGTAGAAGAAGCATTAGTGGACCGTATTAATCATCTGACGGTAGGATTGGAGGGCTGTCTTCGAGAAGTAAACCTCCTGCACCAGAGGTTAAACCTTCTCGCTTCCCCGCCTTTGGTTCCCGTAATAACCCAAAGAGCGTGGAATGTAGTGCCCGAGGTCATCATTCCGGCCGAATGGCACGCCATGCACCAAGGGCCTCAGCAAAGGGTGGTGCAAGGAGTCCCGGTGAATGTTCCTCCTCAAACCACTGAAGAGAATGAAGCTACTTTCTACCTCCCAAGGGAGATAGAAGAGTGGCTTTGAACAACAACCGAGGAGTCATCGGCTAAAGGATATTACTACATCGGGAAGCTATTCCCGAAATTTTCCTAAATAAGTAGAACCTTTATGATAACCTCTTGTATCCCCTTAGTTATTTAGTTAACTATATGTAATTCTCTATGTTTGCAATGATATGATGGTTTCTAAGACTTGATGGTTATTGATAAATAAAACACACTCATGGTGGTAACGGATGAAAAAAGGGAACGAGAAAAATGGCCCCATGCACGAAGAACAGAGCAACCCGACATAAATCTCCATCACAGAAGGCTCAACACGGGTCGTGCCCAACCAACACGGCCCCGTGCTGAGCCACCTGCAGAAAAACGCCCAGTTCAGGTAACTGGACATGGGCCGTGTTCAGCGGACACGCCCCCGTGTCCAGGCTTCTGTCTTATTTCTTTAATTTCTGTTACTGGCACCTGACCACGGGGCCGTGCCCGGTCACCACGGGGCCGTGTCCAGGATGCCAGTAACATAAATCTTTGCTTTTTAACCCACTTTTACAGATTCTAATCAACCAAAATCTTATTTTTGGGACACATTGAGGACAATGTGTAATTTAAGTGTGGGGGGGATGCTAAAACCTTGAATTTTGCAAGTCCTAATTACAAGCCTTACACAAAACTCTATTGGAACCGCTAAACACCCCAAATTTTTTTTCAAAAACTTTTCGTTTTTTTTTACTTGTCTTGGTTTAATTTGGGAATAACAAGTTCTAAAAAGGTTATATTTTTACAAATTTACAACTGATAGTGTCATGATAACAAAGAACCAACATAAGAAAATTACGAAACGGCATAACAAATCTAGTTAAAATTCGATTATATATACTTGATCACATTAAAAACCCATTCCCACAAAAGTGAGTCTTTGAGCCTTTATTGAGCATACAAATTTACATCTTTAGACTAAATGCTCATTTTTCGTTTCTTGTGTGAATAGCCGCTTGGTTCTTACAACTCTAGAACTTGCCACGACGATACATTCCCGGTCCTTACCAACTTAAACCCAAGTAAGTAAGTGATGGAGGCATTAGGACTAACCTTATTTTTCTTTCTACACCATTATTTTTCGTTTTTTTTTACCACCTACCCAAAACCCACCTAGTTAGCCCCTTTGAGCCTAAACCTTTCATTTCATTACCCTAAAAACCTTTTTACCCACCAAAAACCCTTTTTTATTTTTCACCCTTTATTTTAGTAACAAGCTCGGTTTTTTTTCGCAAGCTCGCTATCTTATGTGACTGATCAAAAAAAATGAAAAATGATGAAGTTAAAAACAAACAAAAGCTTTACAAGTAAAAGCTTGTTTGAAAAATACTTCAAAATAAAGAGTCACTAAAAACAAGGTGTGTTACGAGAACCGACGCTTTTTACGATTTTCGCCCTTTTACTAACCACTAACCCAACCACCCACCTTTAACCCAAGCCTAACCCTTCACCCAAAAAGTCCTCTTGATATTTACAAAGGTAAAAAGTTAAAAATGAGGAGGATTGATTGCTTGGCAAGCCTATGGAAGGCGTAAGTTCCATGCCGCTCTCGAGTGATTCACTAAAAATACACCTTCGGCCGAGTGTTGAGTGATCCCCCGTGAGGTATGTGAACTTGTATATAAATGGAATTTTAATAAGGCATGCTATGCCCGAATAAGTAATTTATCCTATGAAACGTTCTAAATAAATCATAACGAATAGGATTGTAAATAAATAAAAATAAAACCTAAAAAGATCTTGGATTCCCGACACTCTATGACAAGCCAAAAACTTTCTCTTCTACCTATTCCATTTGGGAGTGTAAGCCACATTTAAAGAGTTTTGCTTGGGGACAAGCAAAAGTTCAAGTGTGGGGGTATTTGATGTGTGTAAAATGCAACATATAAATCACATCAATTAAGGCATAAAACTAACCCTTTTTAAGTACTAATGTTGGAAAAAGAGTGTTTTTGTCTTCCTTTTGTATTTTCAGGATGAAATGAGCTCAAATTCACAAAAGAAGCAAAAAGACAACTAATTCTAGCATAAATACAAGGAAAGGAATAAAAGTATGCTGCCCGGACCCTCAACGGCATCCTCCAAAGCAAAGAAGAGAAAGCAGAAGTCTGAACACGCCCCGTGCTCAGCCAGCACGGGGTCGCGCCCAAGAAGCAGCATAAAAGACAAACTTATAGAAGCTTCCATTGCCCACCACGGGGCCGTGTCCAGCGAGCACGGGGGCGTGGTGAAAGTACAGCAGGCGCATTAATTGTAATTGCGAATTACAATTAATGAGGAGAGAGAGTGTCAGACGGGCACGGGGGCGTGTCCAGCGGACACGGGGCCGTGCCCAGCCTTCTGTTCAGCCTATAAATAGGGGTGCTTGGTTTCATTCCATCTCATCCCTTGGCACACCACCTCTCTCACACTTCATCCACCACCCACCACCACCATAACACCATCATCCACCACCATCATCCATTGTCCATCGTAGAGTGTGTGAGTCGTCTCGGGATCCAAGATTGATAGTAAGAGTTCTTGACAATCAAGGCCATGTTTGCCTAAGTCTCTTACATCACTTGGTGAAGACAAGTGTTTAGTATAATACTTTTTATTTTTAATCTTTTGCACTTTTTATTTGGTTTTGTATTAATGACTTTAATAACTAGTTACTTATGTTGAAGGTGATCTTTCCTTATCGTTTGTCCGTGGTATCTTGGCATTATTTTACTGTCTATATAAAATAAAAGATTTTCACCATTCATATCTCCACGGTCTATATGGAGGTATGTTGGCTACCTGGTCGGGGGTTAAGGGAACGGTTTGGTAAGGGTCTTGCCCTTGTTCAGCGTTTAGAGGTCCTGCTTGGGACCTGGGTCAAATTTAGTAGGATCTCCTTCAATGCCCATAGGTATTGGATGGCGGGGATCCAAACTCTTTGACCCCCTCATAAGTTAACTACTATTAATACTATAACCCGGCTATTTAGGACTGTATCCCTGCTGACTCAGACTACTTAGCCGAGGGTAACGTCACCGCCGAAAGCGGGGCCTACCACAATTTGCATTAATAACTTAATTCATTATCTTTCAATAATCCGACCCTTTAGGATTGTATCCTTGCTGACTCAAACTACTGGGTTGAGGGTAACGTCGCCTTCAAAAGAGGGGCCTACTACAATAACTAAGATAATTTCTTAAACAAGTGCAAAAGTGCGAAAATAATCAAGGGTAATACTAATACACATGTCGGATCCAAGTGATTCATCTTGTCTATCTGTTTTTATTTTATTTTATTTTTCAGCATTTAGTTAGTTTTTATTTTCTTAGTTTAAAAACATTTTTCTCACTTTTTGATTTGATTAGACGTTGAGGATAAACCGGTATTAAAAGCTCTTGTGTCCTTACCATAACACCATCATCCACCACCATCATCCATTGTCCATCGTAGAGTGTGTGAGTCGTCTCGGGATCCAAGATTGATAGTAAGAGTTCTTGACAATCAAGGCCATGTTTGCCTAAGTCTCTTACATCACTTGGTGAAGACAAGTGTTTAGTATAATACTTTTTATTTTTAATCTTTTGCACTTTTTATTTGGTTTTGTATTAATGACTTTAATAACTAGTTACTTATGTTGAAGGTGATCTTTCCTTATCGTTTGTCCGTGGTGTCTTGGCATTATTTTACTGTCTATATAAAATAAAAGATTTTCACCATTCATATCTCCACGGTCTATATGGAGGTATGTTGGCTACCTGGTCGGGGGTTAAGGGAACGGTTTGGTAAGGGTCTTGCCCTTGTTCAGCGTTTAGAGGTCCTGCTTGGGACCTGGGTCAAATTTAGTAGGATCTCCTTCAATGCCCATAGGTATTGGATGGCGGGGATCCAAACTCTTTGACCCCCTCATAAGTTAACTACTATTAATACTATAACCCGGCTATTTAGGACTGTATCCCTGCTGACTCAGACTACTTAGCCGAGGGTAACGTCACCGCCGAAAGCGGGGCCTACCACAATTTGCATTAATAACTTAATTCATTATCTTTCAATAATCCGACCCTTTAGGATTGTATCCTTGCTGACTCAAACTACTGGGTTGAGGGTAACGTCGCCTTCAAAAGAGGGGCCTACTACAATAACTAAGATAATCTCTTAAACAAGTGCAAAAGTGCGAAAATAATCAAAGGTTATACTAATACACATGTCGGATCCAAGTGATTCATCTTGTCTATCTGTTTTTATTTTATTTTATTTTTCAGCATTTAGTTAGTTTTTATTTTCTTAGTTTAAAAACATTTTTCTCACTTTTTGATTTGATTACACGTTGAGGATAAACCGGTATTAAAAGCTCTTGTGTCCTTGGACGACCTCGGTATCTTACCAACACTATACTACGTCCACGATGGGTGCACTTGCCCATATGTGTGTTTAGTGTTAGTGAATATCGTGTTTTATAAATTTAAAACTTGGCTAAAGGTGTAAAAAGGGCTTAATTATACATTAAAAATATATTACACTACACACGCATCACTTGCTGTTGCTGCTGAGGCTGCTGCTGTTGCTGCTGCTGCTGGGGTTCTTGTTTCACAACCCTGTTCGGGCACATGTTTGCAAAGTGGTTAGGATCACCACATGCAAAGCAGACTCGAGCATTGACCGCGGGTGCTTGAGCTGCTGGTTGGCCTTGAGGGGCTGGAAGTAGAGCTTGATGAGCGGCGGCTTGAACTGGGGCTTGACGGGGACCATAGCGACAATTCGCAGTGAAATGTCCGTAAAGGTTGCAGTGGGCGCAGAAACGACAGGCGATTCCCACCGGATTATGATATGAGCATGTCGAGCAGAGCGGGTGGGGACGTGTGTCAGCGCGCTTAGCTGGCGGCGCATTAATCACTGGAGCTTGTCGGTGGTGGGACTGCTGCTGAGCCGGTACGGCTTGCAGAGGAGCAGCAGTCGTTGTCACAGCACAGTTCTTGTTGCTGGAGCTGTTGTTGTTGTGCTTCTTCTTTCTTCTTGATGACTTGGAGGGTTGAGCAGTGGTGGCGTCGACGGTCGATGTGGCGGTGGCTTGGTGCAGAGACTTGTTATGCTTATCCCAAAAACCAGACTTCACCCGCTTGTCACTGATCTCAGCGGCAAGCAGGTAGGTCTCTTCAATCGATGATGGCTTGGCAGCATGAACGAAATCGGCAACACAATCGGGTAGAGCTCGAATATACTTCTTGATGGCCATGTTTGACGTCTTGACTTGATCGGGACAAATGATGCTAAGCTGCTTGAAGCGTGCAGTTAAAGCAGCGTTGTCTCCATCCTTCTGCTTTATGTTCCAAAACTCGTCCTCCAGCTTTTGGCGTTCATGGGGAGGGCAAAATTCGTCCATCATCGCCTTTAAATCCTCCCAAGTCAGCTCATAAGCTGCATCATTTCCGCGCTTGTTTCGTTCGGTCGTCCACCAGTCTAGAGCCCGGGACTGGAAGACGCCTGTAGCATTGAGAGTGCGGAGATTTTCAGGACAGCCGCTTTGGCGCAGAGTGACTTCAACTGAATCGAACCATTGAAACATGGCGGTAGGGCCATCTTCTCCGGTGAATTCTTTGGGTCCGCATGCTTTAAACTGTTTGAAACTGAAACCAGTCATGTTGGCATCCTTAGGAGCATCGATTCGCGACTCTTCAGACGACTTGCTGGCGTTTTCAAAGACATCGCTCACAGCCTTTGCCATGCTCTTGGCACTGATAGTAGCGAGACGCCTGTCTCTCTTCTCTTGGCGAGTAAGCAGGGTTCGGTGTCCAGATGACGACATGGTCTGCAACAGACATCGTCGTATGTCTCAGACACAACAAATCAAATCTCACCTCACACGTCTACTACTTACTAAAGCTTAGAAACACGTCGAAACACGCATCACATAAACATGTAGGCACATAACCATAGATTCACGTAATCACAGAAGCACATAAGCACGTAAAGCACAG
This sequence comes from Helianthus annuus, assembly GCF_002127325.2. Lineage (NCBI taxonomy): Eukaryota > Viridiplantae > Streptophyta > Magnoliopsida > Asterales > Asteraceae > Helianthus > Helianthus annuus. The sequence continues at coordinate 47,378,497 of NC_035438.2, forward strand.
AGACACGTAAGCACAGAAGCACATACACATTTAAACACAGAAGCAGTCAGAATACAGAAACCTATCATTCCAAGTCCGCGTGTCGTTCGAGTAGTATCGCATAATCGTATAGCATGTCGAGTATAGTATAGTGTATATCGTAGCATAGCATCATCTAGAATTGCAACGACTTGTTAGCGTTTTGAGGTAGAATAGCAATACGAATTGTGTGTGTCGATCGAAGTGATAGCAAAAAAAATCGGGCGAACCATCAAAATTAAACACATAAAACAGGTAAGCACACTTAAAACACATAAAATCGATGAATTATCAGAGTCGGTAGTTGCGGGCGCAGAATCGAAACACATGAAATCAAGAAAATGGATTGTCTGCAGCTACTAGACATTGACTACCCAAAGCGATTCGACTATTCACGATAGACTTGTCGTCACTTTTCAACTTTCGGGATCGCGTTTCTGCCTCGATTCTTGGGCATTCAACACGTATTCCCTAAGTCATACTCGTGAGTCCAGGTCGTTGGAGTCCGTCGAGGCTTTGGTGAGATGAGTGAAAGTTGGAATAAGTTGCCAAGGTTTGGGTTTCACCCCTGGCTTAGCAATTTCTTCCTTGTTGTTAGTAAAATTTGAGGAGATTATTCATCAAAATATGGATTTCACTCCTGATTTGGTATAATCCTCCTCGTTCGTTATCGAAAATAATGAGGGAAATCATTGATAAATTGATAAAATCAGCATTGATCGAACAATTTAGTCGAGAGTTTGCGGCTTTCACACCTAATCTCGGCTAAATCGCTTGACTTTATTTGAGAATTCGAGTGCAGTGATAGCGAAGAATATTAGAGTTTAGCATCTAAACTTGATCTGTTGGTTCCTAACTATAGTCTAGGTCTCTAAGACAGCGACCCGGACTAGGTCGTGTCCTGCCTAATTCCCTATAGTTATGGCTCTGATACCAATCTGTCACACCCCAACCGATGACGGAATCATCGGGGCATGGCACTGAGTGAAACAGATTGTCCAGAAGTTTCCATAACAATTATCATTACTATTCAGTTTAAATAACACGTCCCATACCGTGTCCCAAATAACAAACAAATTATTACAGATAACAACTAGTCAAATATTCTGTTCCGACAACTCAGATTTAAATAAGACAAATAAATATTGTTCAAATGCTCCTAAAGACCCAGCCTGACAAGATCTACAGACAACTATGCTCTAGTTGCTCTTTCCTGACAGACAACTATTTGTTGGGGGCCTTTAGAGCTTTATTCTAGCCTCGCTTTCCTAGCAAGCAAACATCTTAAACACCTGTCACATACGTTTAAAATAAAGTCAATACATATAATGTAAAGGTGAGCATACAAGTTTGATAATAGCATATAGAGTTCGAATAGTTTACGCATAACCAGCACGTACACAGAGGAAAACGAAGCATGTTAATTATCGACATGGACCTATCGATACCAATGACTGCGGGTTGACCGTCCGAGAAGGTTCGCAATACATGATTACCACCGTAATCCATGCAAGTAATTATCCTTAACAACCCCCGTGTGAACGGGTGCTGAGTCCAAACTATAGTACTACGTCGTTAAGGCAGGTAGACAGCATTCCACGTGTAAACACAATCAACAAGCATTCATTTAGTCACGTAATACATGCATATTGGTTAGCGTTCAAATAGTTTGAGTAGTGTGATCGATTGTGTTTTGATGTAAGTAACGTATGTAACACCCAAATGTGCTAAAAGCAAAAAAGGGATCGAGTATACTCACAGCAATTGATTGATGGATTGAAGGGAACACTTGAGAGTGGGGTTAGCCTGAATAGTTCGGTAGTATAACGATGAGTAACACGTAGAATGGAATGAGTGTAAGTGGGTCGAACAGCCTGGTCGATCGAACAGTTGGTTCGATCGAGTGGGTTGTTCGTTCGGCTATACAATCCGTTCGGACAGTCCGTTTGATCGGCCGGTAGGTTCGATCGGCTGGACTGTTCGAGTGGATTGTTTCTTCCTTTGAGTAAGACGTGTTTGTGTGTGAGGATTTGAACTTTTGAAGTTTCCGTTGTAGTATTTGAGGACACTAAAGTGTTCTTACCTTTCAGGTCGATCGATCGAGCGGTCCGTTCGATCGGTTGGCATAACCGATCGGTTAGGAACTTCAGTAGTAGTCCTCATCAGGATCTCACTCAATCGAACAGCCTACTCGATCGAATAGCATGTTCGATCGGGTGGCATTCCTATACGACAAACGAATTGAAAATCGACTAAGTGTTGAAGCATAGTATCTCATGATCCGAGGAGTAATGTTGATGAACAGCTGTTCGATCGAACAGTTCCTCGTTCAATACTATACTTCATGAAATTGTTAAGTGTGGGGCCATATGCTAGCCGATCGGCTGGCCTGGTCGATCGGCTGACATGTCTGATCGGTTGGGCTGTTCGTTCGAACAGCCCAACCGTTTGGCCAGCACCCTGACCTGTCGGCCTGTTCGTCTAACACTTGGTTGTTCTGATTATTTGACGTTATATTGAGGTAGTTTGACAACGAGCTTAACCAGGGAACCTTCGTTCTTACTTGTTCCTCCTGCTCGGACAGGAACCACCCAAGTCCGGCCGGTGAACGGTTCGGAGCTGCGGCTTAACGTTTAACCCGGAGTCGGTGAACCTCGTAGATAGAACCCGTATCTTGAATCACACAACCATTGGAATGATTAGTGAGTTGGTTCAAGCTCCGTTTCTACCGGTTTGAAGACATTGAGTGTAAAAGAGTTGAAAGAAAGTTGGAATTCCTTCTTTCAATCCTTCACATCATGTAAATGTTTAGATCTTTGATAGATCTTAGCTTGTTTATGTGGAAATCGGTTAGATCCGAGCTATTCATGGTGGATTAGAGCCAAAACTTGATGTTCTTGAAGAACACCATGACGACATCATCCAAGGATGCTTAGATCTTGGTGATTTCACGGTTAGAAATCAAGATTTGAAAGATAGAAAGGTGTAGGAGCATGTTTTGATCAAGAAAGTACAAGATTTAGGACGAAAACTTACCGGAATCGGAAGAAATCTGAGAAAAGAGGAGGAGCACGAGCTGGTCGGTCAGAGCTTTCCAAAAGTGGTAAAGAGTGACAGTGACAGCCCTATTTATAGGCTCCAAAAGAGGAAAGGGCTGGCCGATCGGCCAGGCTTCCCCGATCGGACAGCCTGCTCGATCGAACAGTCTATTCGATCGGCTGGGCTGTTCGATCGGCTGACAGCCTGATCGATTAGCAGTCTGGTTCGAGGGTTCGGTGCGACGATTTCTGATATTTCGATTTCGATTGAAGACGATACGAGTACGATAGAGTTCCCTATTCGAATTACTTTTAATCCCAACCACTATATCTAACATACAAACATCAATACTTCACCCTATCCTTATGTTACCATTCGTCCTAATTCGATTTCGATTGCATTCGGTTTGAGCTTCGAGGTTCGATTCGAGTTTCGATTGATTCGATTGAATACCACGCAAAACATAAAGTAAACATGCACAGGTAACACATAGGGCACACACACACGTATTGCAACAACTAAAGTTCGCGTAATTCGAGATTCGAGTTCGATGATAGTTAGATCGGTTTGATTACTGATTAGTTAACTTTATCGCATTGTTACTTCCTACTATTCACAGTCGTAAGTCGGTTCGCGTCGATTACACATTCGATTACTTCGATTCTTCCTTGATAACAACACTTACTCCACATAATACAAATGAAACATAGAATAGGCTATTTATAGTCAAAGAAAGTCAAAGTTGACTTGGACTTTGACTTTGACATTCGAAAACACGGGGTGTTACAGAACATTTGTTTACGGCTTGTCTTTTTGCTAGGGGTGTGAATTTCTGACACGTCCCGAAAACACGACACGAACCTAACACGAAGTTCGCGGGTTTGGGTTTAGTCTAAACGAGTTCGGGTCAGTTTCAGGTTGAACCCGCGAACCCGTTTAGCTAAACAGGTCAGGTTCGGGTCAACCTGGTCGGGTTGGCGGGTTGACCCGTTTAACCCATTTATATTAAAATTATATTTTTACAATATGTTTTATGTCATAATTTGATTAGGTGTGTAATTTTATGTCATAAATATAACTTAAAAAGGAAAATTGACATAATATTTTATTATTTTAATGTAATTTTATTATATAAATTTGTGTTTTTTTTGTAGTAGATGTTAATTTTAATATATTAATTTGCTGAAAAAAATTAAAAAATAAAAAATTTCGGGTTGAGTGGGTCGGGTTCGGGTTCATATGTATGACACAATTTTCGGGTTCGGGTCGTGTTCGAGTTCGTCTAAAATTTTCGGGTTCGGTTCGGGTTGAACCCATCAAACCGCACACACGACCCGTTTAGCACTCCTACTTTTTGCGAATAGAATATGGATGGCTCTTAGTGCTTGGTGCAACATAGTGGTGCACAAATCGGGTATTTTTAAAAACCGGTTCCGGGTATGGAACCGGGTTCGGGTAGGATCGGGTTTTACAAAATCGGGTTTTACAAAATCGGGTTTTTTTAAAAACCGGGTCGGGTCCGGGTCCGGGTTTTCTACCAAAAATGTGTACCCTATATACCCGGGTTCGGGTAGGGTTCGGGTCGGGTTTTATAAAACCCGGGTATTATAATACCCTATTTTCGGGTTCGGGTCCGGTTCGGGTATTCATCGGGTAGGGTTCGGGTATGCATCGGGTTGGGAAAAACCCGCACCGGGTATTAAAAAAACCCGACCGGGTATTAATGCTTCTTGCACATTCAAAAAGGGGACCCGCATCGGCATTGTTGGACGGACAGGGAGCGGAAAAACAACATTAATAACTGCATTTTTCCGTCTTGTAGAACCTGATAGTGGAACAATTCATATAGATGGTTTGGACATTTGCTCTATAGGACTAAAGGACCTCAGAATGAAACTAAGTATCATCCCTCAAGAACCAACACTTTTCAAGGGTAGTATAAGAACAAACTTGGACCCATTAGAAGTTCACTCTGATGATGAAATATGGAAGGTAAGAGAAACAATATTAAAAAAGTAACTGTTACTTTTATTTTTTTTTATCGGAAGTTATTACTTTGTAAAATCGGTTCTTAATGCGATCATGAGTTCTAACTTCTAAGTAGCGGTGGCAAATGGGTAGGTCGTATCTGGTTAGGTCAATGGATCTTTCCAGCAAATAGAGGGGAATAATGACCAAATACTTCAAATATCATTGGAAACCTAATAATTAAACAAGATTACATCAAAGTGCATACATAATTTTGTTAAATCATAAGAACTAGAAGTCTTAATGCTTGAAAACATAGATAAAATAACATAGATAAAAAAAACATAGATAGGACTTGAAAACATAAAAAAAAACCCACTTCCGGGTATTTATAAAAACCGGTTCCGGGTATTTATAAAAACCGGTTTTCGGGTATAAACCGGGTATAAAAAAACCCGGTTCCGGGTTCGGGTTTTAGATCAAATATGAATACCCGGTCCCTACCTTATGGGTAGGGTCAGGTTCGGGTTCGGGTATAGAAAACCCGGTTTTTATAATACCCGGTTCCGGGTTTTTTTCCGGGTCCGGGTCCGGGTTCGGGTTTTTTGTGCACCACTAGTGCAACATACCCCAGTTGTATGTTTTTGCATTTAGATATCTTATGGAGGCTCATAGACTTTCTTAAAGGAAAAAAGATCATTCACGGCCTTATCATGGTTACATGCTGGTGCATTTGGAAATGTATGAATGAAATGACGTCCGCTAACAAGAGAGTTACTACACAAGATATCATGTGAGAAGTCAAATCTAGAAGTTACGTATGGTTGAAGATTAGATCTTCATTTAAATTCATAAGTTGGATAGAGTGGTGTAAACGTCCGTTGTACATGTAATTTTCCTGTCCTTTGCCCGTTTAGGTCGAGGTCGTGTTTTGTAATGGCCTTTTGCCCTTTTGGATCGTTGGCGTTTTGTTAATGAATTTAATTTTCAAAAAAAAAAAAAAAAGATACATCCACGGGTGAGGATATATAAGTAAACCTTAACATATTACAAAAAAAAAAAAAAAAAAAATCAGTTTAGCCAAACATTCAATTCTATGAAGAATGAGAATGTGAATTCAACCAGAAGCCTTGATGAATATGACTATTTGTTTTGTGATTCCAGAGAGAGATAACGCATACTCAGTGACATTTGAATAGATTAGCCAAAATAAAACGTATTACACATTTGTTTTCCCTTCTAACTTGGTGAAGAGAATCATAGGGGCCAATGTAATCAAGGGCCTGTCACCTCCGTGACTTTGACCTGAAAACATCAGCTTGTAATTCAATTCAAATATTTACAATCACAAAACAACAATTAATTATATATCCACTTAGGACTTTTGAGGGCACGCTCGTCTTTTCGCATTGCTAGCTCCCCGACTTGCGCAACCTCCAACATCATCGTCTCAGTTGAAAGGAATTATGTTTTTTAATATCATGACAGCTACAAACGTGGGAATTGCCCTCAAACTCACTCCTGCACATGCTGCACCTGCAGCTGCTGCCAAACATAAACAAAGAGATGTTCAGTTACCGAAAGATAAGTAAATAAGGAAACACAACATCATTGTCAATGCAATATACTGTTCACTTTTTACCAATATATGCAATATAAGTATGTATGTTGCATTAATGATTAAAACGAAGTGCTAAAAGGTTAACTTACATGAAGGTTGCAAAAATGAACCTGACGGCGTTGTGTCAGGTGGGTCTGCATCAGACTCACTTTTTGATGGTGGATGAGTGTGCGCAAAAACTACATTGGGCAATGGGCTTGATGCAGGGATCATATCAGGTACAGGTGGTGGTGGTGGTGGTATAAGTCGTGGCGGTGGTGGTGATGCTGGCGGCAGCTTTAATGATGGCGGTGGCGGTGATGGTGGCGGCAGCTTTAATGGTGGCGGTGGCGGCCTATATGATGGTGGTGGCGGTGACAATGGCGGTGGTGGTGGTGGTGGTAGTAGTCGGGGCGGTGGTGGCGGAGATCGTGGTGGCCGTGGTGCTGTCCTCCGTAGTGGTGGGGGAGGGGTGTGTGGTGGAAGGGCCGGCTGAGATACAGGAGGATATAAAGGAGGATGCTTGTTGGTATTCCTCTTCTTCCTGTTGTAGCCAGAGTGACAGTCTGGCGGCTTTGCGTGAAACTTATGAGGCGCAGGGGCGGGGACAGGTGGAGGTGCAATGGAAGGTGGTTTTGCAGGCGGAAGTTGTTTATCATGATGGTGGTGGTGATGGTGGTTACGGTTGGGTTGTTGGGGAGGGTGAGGTAATGGAGCTGGAGAAGGTGCCGGGGCACGGCCGCCACCACTAGAACCGTTAAAATAAGACGAAAGACTAATTTGTTTGACCCGCCCGAACTGAGTGTTATTTAGGCCAAGGTTTTTTGTTGGTGAACCCTTGATGGTCTGAGCCAACTGCTTGGACCTTGCTGTTGATGGAGTCCCAATGGCCAGAACAACTGATGACTGCACGGTTGTTTGGTGAGCTATTGTTGAACCTTTTGCGTTTGTCAAGCTAACATGTAGGTTCTGCAAGTAGATGACAATTTTTAGAATTTTAGTTCTTTTGATTTGTATTTCTTTTCAACTTATGTTTATTTCCATTTCTAAATCTCTCAATATAATTACATTTCCCTTTATTGAGATATTTAGAAGCTACGATTACCAATCAAAAGCCAACTTAAGTTTTCAGTTCGCATACTATAAAACATATGTTAGCAAAAATACAGAAGCCCATACCCTGTAATATATAATATGTGTGTGCATCTATGCATATACGTACATACATGAGTAAATCAATATACATATTCATGCATATCTGTAGACCTGTAAACGAACCGAACGTTCGTGAACTATTCGGCGGGAAGTTAGTTTATGTTCGTTTATTAAAATAAATAAACGAACATGAACACATTTTTTTGTTCATTTAATTAAACGAACGAACATGAACACGCGTTTTGTTCGTTCATTTGTGTTCGTGAACATTCGGTTATGTATATTCATTTATGTTCTATTCGCATTCATTTATTTTCGTTTAAAATCTAAGAAATACATAAGTAGTTATATTTATATAAATATAAATTTGAAGAGGATTTCTAACTAGGCTTCGGTTCAAATGAGAACCACCACGAGTTGTGAGAACTCCTACTTCCCCCGCGAGTTGGGCCACAATTTTTTGCACAAACGTAGATGAAAATATCATAAACACATATGTAAAAAAAAGCAAAAAAAAATTGTCCAGTCGGTAGTTTTGCCTGATGTAAGTTTTGTTTACGCGCTGATGTAAATTTTGTTACGGCGATAAATATTTTTTTACACCTCATGTAAATTTGTGTATGAGGCTTTTTTTTTTTGCTGAAACAAGTGATTTTTTTAAGATTTTTGAGAAAAAAAAAATTGGAAAAACCTTTTGGATGGCCTAGTTCTCATGGTTCTCACATCTCAAGGTAGTTCTCATTTTAACCTAACCTTTTCTAACTACTTATATTGAAATAACTAATTAGTAATTGGACTTCCTATTAATAAAAAATGGGCTTTCGAATTGAACTTATCGTAATTAATCACTACCTTATATCAGGAACCTACTTTATGTGTGTTTATGTTTGGTCAATTATCTTCATTTGTGTTCGTTATGTTTATTAAATTATGTACGTATAAGTTTGTATGTTTATGTTCATTTACGTTCATGAACTATTTGTTTAAGTTTTAAACGAACACGAACACGCATATTTTCTTAATGAACAAACATGAACAAAAAAATGTGTTTGATTATATGTTTGTGTTTAGTTAAAGTCAAATGAACGAACACGAACATACCCGCGTTTGTGTTCATTCGGTTCATTTACAGGCCTATGCATATGTGTGTTGATCTTCATAAATAAAACAAGGAAAGAATTGTCAATTACCTCATATGGACCAAGATGCAGACCTGACTTGAGTTGACTAGTCAACTCAACAAAGTGGTCAAGTATTTGTTGAATAGAAAAGTTCAATGTAAAGTTGAACCGAATTTGAACCTTTTGCAGTGGATACGCGCTCTGGTCAGGAGTGACAGTTATTCCTCCAACAAATTTCAGTACCTCGAAAGAAGACGGTTCCCCAAACAGAGACTCGGTCAAACGTAGAGGGGACTGTTGTAGAACAAGAGATACAAAAGAATCTCTCACTAAACTTTTAGCATATGACGAAATCTTAGAATTGTGTTCATCGGGATCTACACCAAAGATAACCTTGGTTGCATTTGGACTGTCGGTTGTTTCCGCTTTTATGATTACAACCTGAAAAAACAAACAAGTGTAATAAGATGGTTGAGATGTGAGAGAGAGAGAGAAAGACAGTCTGTGTGTGATATATATATATATATAGAGAGAGAGAGAGAGCATGCCTTTGTAGTGGGAACTCTTAATTCATCAAATATATCACCCCCAAGCTGTGGAAGATCATCTTGCAGTAAAGACAACGGCTTCTGGACCATGAAAGTTGCTACTATATCATGACCTGGAAAGTGGAAAAGTCAAAACCGATTGATCGAATTTTGGTTGGTTGACTTTTGAACCACAAGATAGAGTATCAGTTATACCACAAACTTTATTTTAAGATGATGAAATGAAATAAAGAAAGTGATTATTTTAAGGCCTTTGGGATTATCAAGACAAACATTCAACTTTCTTGTGAGTGTTTATTTTAGTTCAGCTTTTCATAGGTCACAAAGAAAGTGATTATTTTCGTATGTTAAATCTCAAAGATTAGCAAGATTAAACTAACATGATGAGATTATAAACTCATAGATTTTTTTGTTTAAAGCCAATGTACCATAAAACATGACATTCGATATCTACTTTCTAAAGAGTAGAGTATGAATGCCGGAAAATGCTAATTACATATTTTCTCAACAGTATTATCTGTAAACAATGTATTTGTGGAATATAAATTACTACAAAGGAGAAACATAAAGAATATAAGTGCATAAATACACACACTCATAGAAGTAATAAGATGGAAAGAGATAAAGATTTTGCATATTGGAATAAAGTGGGATTTTTTTACCGCCAAATCAAGTGCAAGTGCAACTTCAGCAAATTAAGAGCGATTAAAATCAAGAAGAGAATTCGCTTGTTGGCAAAACATAACTGTTTGCCTTATCTAGACAGGACTCTAAGTCTGAAACAGAAGAGATAAAGAAGGCCAAAAGCAGAAAAAAGGAATTTCGATAAGGGTCGACCAGAGAAAGACAGGATTGTTAATTGTAAAAAGAAGATGATATAACAAAGAGAGTCTTAACTACGTAATTAAGTTTAGTGAAACGTACCACTTAATATCAATCATTTTTTCACCAAAACTTGTGACTCCAACTGACAAATAATTATCAACCAAACGGTTGAAACGACACACAATTCCTATTTCAACCCAATGTCTCACTCCGTACGAGTATCTCAAACGAATCCAATATTAAGTTACATGTGGTGAAAAGAAAATCAACATAAGTCACACTCCTAAATCCTAATAATGCCACATCAGCAGGAAATCCATTAGGCATGTGACCAGATAATTTACTAAGCTAAGGCCCATCTTCTACCCGAAAAATAAACTATCTTAACTAAATCTACGAAAAAAGTCACCTAACTACGCTCGAAACTTGGGCAAAGACGTTTGGTGTTAAATAGACGCTAAAAAAACTTAATGCACCTAACAAAAACCATAATCACATTACCTTGTAAAGCATGCCAACATCCATTCATCCAGCCATACATTCATGTATAGCCCAAACATACACACCAAAATTACTTCAACTAAACAGAAAACGCAGAAGCCCTAAAACTTCAAACCATCATTGTTACTTCTAAACAGTTAACCGCTTTCAATCAAAAGCCCTAACTGCAGCAAATCATATCCGATTACTCACCGATGATACAAACTAAACAAAACCTAACACAACAAGTTATCCAAAACCTACAAACAACCAAATCTAAACAAATTAATCCAATTAAACCCTAACCTACACAATTCACTTACTTCGGCACCAAATTGATCCAAATTAACCACAACCAGATCACACTCAGAAACAAACAGATCCAAATCAACAACCACTAACCTTTAAAATGCGAATCCAGATCCAGATCCTCGTGATCTCGATCACTAAAAAACGGCGGCAACCAGAAAACAGCAGAGAGCAACACCGACACTCCAAGTATCAAAACAAACACACATCGAAACCGAAACAAACGCGAAACCCTAACACAACAACAGCTACAAGTGTCTGCAACACGAACAGGCGGTTGCGGTTGAGTGACGTCAGCAGGTACAGGCTGTTCTTCCAGCTTCCCCATCGGAGAATGCAGGTGGAGTGAGAGTGAATATTAATCTTGTTGTTCGCCATTGTTGCTGTTTGTTGAAGCGTCCATGGCTGCAGGTGAAAGAGAAGAGAGAAGTGTGGATGAATATTGAATAATAATAATAATAGGGATTTTTACATATTTCCCCCTCCTAAGTCTCTTTATTACGTATTTCCCCAAATCATAAAATTAATTACATATTTCCCCTTTTTGCTGAGAAATTACCCAATTACCCTCATATAACTCATCTGCTTGTTCATCTTCTTCATTCATCAGGTATGTTCAAAAAATGGAATCTTGTTCATTCGTATACCTAATTTCAGGTGCAGATCTGAGTGAAATTAGTAAAGTGATCAAGCCCGAAACACCAATGTCAGATGAAGCGAGCCTAGATTTAAAAGGGCTCGACTTGAATGTTGCTACTGTACCAGATTTAAATGAAGAAATAGTCGTTCCAATTGATTCTTACAGGGATGAAGTTAACGGTGATAATCCGGCAGTGGTGAATCCGAAAACTGGACCCACCATAGATCCAACGGTGAAGCGTCAGGAAATGGTTTAATTTAAGGTCAACCGAGCAGGAACGTAGAGTGGTCAACACTTTTATCCAGACCGTGACTGACGATCCATATAGCTTAGCTGGACAGTTGGTTCACTCATTTGCTGACATCATAAATATCAAGAGGCCCTGAAATGGTTTTTGCAGTAAGCTGTGGCATTGAAAGTTTTGACATGTAAAAATGGGTAGGATTGACTTCAAGTCTTCGTGGAATTTACATGAGATATTGGAGTGGGCTATTTTGTGGAAGTTTCTCTCCATGGGTGGGCTGGGTTACAGGTATAGCACAGGTCGAAAGGTTTGACACGTGTAGGGTCATCGATCTGTTAGCATTAATTGGTAAGAAATTAACCGCCGCACAATTCCTTCGGATGCGTGACTTTTTGAATGGGTAAATATGTAATTGATTTTACATATTAGAATGGGGAAATATGTAAATATTCATTTTTTAGTTTATTAAGGGTAAAATAGTCATAAATAAGAGTCATTTAAATGAAAAGGGGAAATATGTAATATATATGAGTTAGGGAGGGGAAATATGTAATTGATTTTATGGGATGGGGAAATACGTAATAAGAAGGCTTAGGAGGGGGAAATATGTAAAAATCCCATAATAATATTATTGTTATAGGGTTTGGGGGTGAAGTTTAATTAAGTTTGTGACTTTGTGTTTACTGTTTTAAGTGTGTGTGTGTGTGTGTGTTTGTGTTAAGGAAAGTGATGGGGGTGAGTGTAGAGGATGTGATGTGTTTGTGTTGTGATTTACTTTGAAATTTATTGTTTGTGTTTTTAACGGTTTTTTGGTGTGGATGATGAGAGAAATAAGATGTGATGAATGGTTGAAATAGACATGATATTTGGACTTAGTAATTTATTAGATTTATAGTATTAGAATGAAATATAATAACTATAATTATTAGAAGAATGTGACTTGTAGATACTTGATACTTTTCTATTTAAGAACATTACATAATTAATACTTGATAGATCATACGTGGATTTATTTAGTTGTTAATTTTTTATGGGTCTTTTTTTCCGTTCTTTGTTGAGAATACTAATAATCGTATAAACATGTATTAATGGCGCTTCAACGAAAATGATTAAAAAAAGTGTTTATTTCTATCCTTTCATTCTTTTTTTAGATTTTATTTTTTTCTTCTTATTTTTAATTAAAAATATAGTATAAGAATGTGTATATGTGTGTGAAGTGTATATGCATGTAGAAAAATTGTTAACAATACCAATTTTTTAAATATATTTTTTGACACATTGAAATTTTCATATACTCTAGTCAATTTATATAACTAATAAATTGAGGATTAATGTGGTTTTTTCGCAGTTCTCAAGATATTATTGATATGTATGTGTATGTTTTTGAGAAATGGATATGATAAATAGTAGGGTGACTAAAAAAACTAATGGTTGAATCATAACCGAACGAAATGAGAAACCGATGATACGATTATGATTTTTTATAACCAAGTTTTTTTCTTAAGTTTTGGTTATATACATATAAATAACTGAACTAAACTTCCAGTTAAACTAGTATCTTTCATTTTTTTCATACATAAGGTTTGTTATATTTTCTTGAAAAAATAGCATATTATTATCTCCTTATAAATCAACAACATAAGATCTGATAAAAGCTTAATAATATGTTGCGTCACGTCAACATGAGTGAAACTATTCCTAAAATGGTGTAGCGGTGTGAATCGTGTGATTCAAACAAAAACCAACCCATACCCACTTTCCATGCACACTCACTCACTCTCTATCATAAAACAAAACCAGCCACTCTGTCACAACCCCCTATCACACCCTGGACGGGAACCGTGAACAGTCAAATGGTACCGGTGGTTATTTTAAAAACATTGCAGCGAAAATTTCATCAGGACCGTGAGTTAGGAAAAATATCAGAGTTTAAAACCACCAAAATTTTATTTATAACAAATGGGAATAAGGAGGAGGTTCATTTGCGAAGAAAATTTAATTGAGAAGAAAAAGAACAAAAGGGACAATTGTAAAATATTAAGTAGTTAATCTTTCATCTCATTTATTACAATCTTTAAGTAATTAATTACTCATAAAGACTATTATTCTCTACACTAATTTTCATTCCCTGCACACATTAAAAGTTATCCTACACATTTCGAAAATTATCCTACACATGCTTAAATTTATCCCACACAACTCGTAATTTATCCTACACACCTAGTAATTTGGCATACACTCTAAATTGTTTTTTTTTTTAATTTTTGAAAAAAATATATATTTTGAAAATAAGTTACAAATTTAATATAATTAGCTATTAAAAAGGAAGATTAGAAATTAATGATCTATGTAAGTTTACAAATACAGTAGAAACTCTATAAAATAATACACTTGGGACCACCAAAATTTATTAATTAAAAGAGTTATTAATTAATCGATAAATTAATAATTATTAATTTATATATTAATTAATATTTTATTAATTTATAGTAGAATACTTAGTTTACAAACACCTTTCAAGCTTCCACTTAATTATTGTATACAATGCATGTATATCAAATGAACGGCCCAATTTGAAAGAAACCTTCAATCTCCCACCTTATGATGCTTCTTGTGTTCAATGTATCACTTTATGGACATTAAAAATATTTTCTATATAAATACAAGATCAAAATAGGTTAACACAAACAAATCATACACACAACATGGCTTCCCATCTTAAAGGTGTGAAAAAACACAACAATGACAGACGAGATTCGAAGAGCATTATGCAAGCACAACAAGGATAATCCAAGTCTCACACAAACAAATCTCACTCAAAAGCAATTGCAAGAAGGGGTTCCAAATCCAGCAAAAATAAATGTATTAGATGCAATGAATCTTGCAATTTCAGCATGGACTATGGATGTTCGTGCAAATACAATTGCGAACTGCTTTCGTCATTGTAAACTTCGATCAACATATAACATGACTTTTGAGAACTCAGATGAAGGTGGTGAAAGCACTCAAGAACTCCAGAATTTGATCAAAGAGTTGGGTTATCGCAATGCAATGGATGTCGAAGATGTTCTGACTCACCCAGAAGAAAATGTAGTTGCACAGTTGTTGACTGATGAAGAAATTATTGAAAGCGTTATTGGAATTAATAAAGATGATATCGATGAAGAAGATGATGAAAGTTCTACAATGGAGCCCCCTTCGCGAAACGAAGCTATTAAAGCAGCAATCACATTGAAGAATTTCTTGTTGAGCTATGAGAAAACAACACCAGAAGTTCTTACCATGCTAAGGAAAATTAGAGACGAGATTCAAGGGGAAGTTGATTTCAACAAAAGACAATTGAGTCATTTTTCAAGAAACATTCATAAATCATTCATGTAATATGCTATATATGTGACAACCCTCACCAAATCAGGTATCCGTACGACTTAAATTAATATTTAATTACTGCTTAATTACTGTGCTTGCTTGCCATTGTGGATAAACTGCTACTTGAATACTGATACATGTACATACTTGCATCATACTTTACTTGCTGTCACTCTATTATTTATATACAGAACTTTAGTGACAACCTTGATGCACAAAAGCACAGTAGCACAATGAACGGATAACCTATTTAACATGCTGATATAGTCAGCACTAGGCAGACACTGCCTCTAAGGCCTGTATGAGCCTGAGATAGTTTACTACACTAGTAGAGAGTGTAGGGATAAGAGGGTTGTAGAACTGCGTCACTAGGTGATAATTACAGTGACCGGATGTGCCTAAAACGTACTTTAAGTACAAAATTCAGCACTTTAAAATAAAAATTCAGCATTTAGCTAACTAATAAAGTGCCAAAACATGGGAAAAATATTACTAGACACTTTCCAAAGTGTCGGGAATAAGTTGTGTCACTAAAAATAATATTAACGACACTTTAAAGCTTTGTTAAGCACTTTAACGGATCCCTATCCAACCGAACAACCGGACTTTACCCGGAATATAAAAATATTGCCATTAACACTGTTTTTCTTTTCTGAGCCAGTTAGGGTCCCCGAATACCCTAACACCCGCCACAACTTACTACACGCTAGTAACCAGATTAATTTCCTAATCATCTAACTAAGTCCTAACTATATAGTTGAAATTGACCCAAGGACCCCCCCCCTCCCCTAGCCGAACTCGTCCCAAGGGGACACCCTTGTCCTTTATGTGATTATAATAATCAACATTGTCTAATATCTTGGAGGCATGAGAACCATTGGTTAATTACATAAGGTTTGCCTATAAGTATGAAGCTTAGTCCACCATTCACTTCACTCAACACTTAACCAAAAGCTCTCTCTCTTCCCTCTCTTTGAAACTCACGGCCGAACACACACACCCACACCCATCCATTTTCGAGCTTTGATCTTGTCATTTCAAGCATCTACAAGTGTTAAGGATTGCATATAAGGAAGCTTGGTGCACTTGGATTGCGAAGAACCTCACCACATTGCTTTTATCCACCCGATCTTCGACTAGTTTCTTCCCTAGCCTTGAGCTAGTAGTAAGTGACTCTAAACGACTTCTTGATCTATTCTAAAGTGGTTAAAACGAACTTTATCGGTTAAAAATCATGAACATACAAGATGACATGTTAAAAGTTTACAAAAATGTTAAACATGTTGGATAAAAGCTATGAAGTTGTGTAAAACTTGCAAGACTTGTTTTATTGTGATTATTTAGTGTTGATCTATACTAGTAGTAGCTCGGATCGTCATCTAACCCGGTTAAGTCGTGTCCATGAAACATGACCTAGAGTATGTTTAAGTATGTAAAGGGTTGAATGATGAACACTACTACTTACTAAGCATGAACTTGTGTAAAATCAATAATTCTTATGAAATAGTGTTCTAAACTAGTAGATCTACGGATCTACAAGTGGTATTTTCAAAGGACCAAGTGTCAAAAGAAATCATGTTTTCTAAAACCGGGTGTTACATGAACAAAGGTGTTTTTTGTAAACACACAAGTGTGTAAACACTTGTGTAACACAAAGTTTTAACAAAAGAACTATTTTTGTGAATGTTGACAAGAAGTTGTAAAGATGTAACTTCTTTAAAAACGAGACTTTTGAGAAACCGGATTGATTTATACAAAGATCCACTAAAAATAATGGGAAAGTTACTACATATTTTGGATAAACCACAAGTTCATGTATTTTTGCGATTTATATCTATTTTAACTAGTTTGATGGTTCAAAAACTGTTTATTGTTGATTGAGAAAATTGTTGATTTGAATTTTAAAAGAAAATGATACGCTTGAAAGCGTGGCCACTTCCAGTTACAGGGGAAACTCTGGCGAAATTTTTCCAAAAACCTAACACTTGGAAATATTTTCACCACAAGTGTTTTAAATGTATTTTTAACTTGTTTCCAAAAATATAAATTTCGCCACGATTTTTATTACAAAATTTCTAAGTGTCGGAGGTGGGATTTTCACAAAATAAAAACTTGCTAAAATATATATTTAGAATATATATTTTCATAACAACACTTGTGAGATTTTTATGATTATTTTGTGAACTATACAAATATTATTTTTAGGGTAAAAATAATATTACCAAATATTAACGATTCCAAAATAATACAAACGCCTTTACAATAAATAATAAGTTACAACAGTATTATTATTACCACCCGATCTTTAAACGTAACTTACGTATTTTCAGAAAATACACATAAATATGCATTTTGACAAGGATATTATTTTGGAAAATTATGAGGATTAAAATATAATATTTTTGGGAAAAATATTCATATTTTGGAGAAAGGATTAAAATATATTTTAAGTGAGACTTAATAATATATTTCGAAGATTATACGAACGCACATGTATTAAAGCCCTCATCCTTGGGAAGGAATATAATTACCAAATAATTACAAAGTGTAATTACGAAATAGTTGTCTAACTGTTTCCCAAAGACATTAAACCTTAAGCTAAGGCACGACCGTCCGTCTAATAGAAGTTAGTACGTGTAGGTCGTCATTCAGCAGATTGATCAGGAGTTTTCTTGATAGAGACGCACCACTGTGAGTTCATGTCCCCCTTTTCTCTTAACTGTTTTCAGTTTTCTAAACTGCGGGGGTGAAATACATGTTACTATGATTACAAGTACTTTTACATGGTATGGTTAGCGTAAGGAGGGTTACTACTTAGATCATGTGAGTGGGTAGGCGCAACTTGAGGCCATTAATCCTCATTGTAGGACCGAGGGGCAGTAGCGGTAGATCTATCTGGGTGTAGCGAGCCCAGCCCCAGCATAATGGACCTCGGGGTGACTTTGTGCCCAACGCAAAATCCGCTAGGTTTGAGTCTTCCTACTAGCAGTTCACACATATCAATGGCCTTGCAAACCATTGGTGATCTCTTTTTCCTTATTTGCTACATACCAGGATTTTATACATACAAAGGTTTTTATTACTCACTTACACATGAACTCGCTCAACATTATTGTTGATTTTTCCAACTTACATGTATTTCAGGGAACTAAAGATCTGGCGCGGTATGTTACGTTTTCCCGCTGCATAAGAGTTACGAGGTCACCCAAGTATAAGGGATGTGACTTTTTCCTGGACGAGTCACAGTTCTTAAACTGTGTTTATTTCATGTTGATGTTTGTGTCTTCTGAACAATGTTTTTATGTTATCAGGTTGTAGTGTCCGTTGCATGAGTCAACGCCTTAAGACAATGTTGTGTTACTTAAGTTTTAAAACTTAATTCAATGGATGATCTTGCATGGTTTTATTTTCATATAGCTTTGTTATGGTTAAGCTATGGTATTAAGAAGTCACACCAAATTAACCACGCTTCCGCAAAGCCAGGGCGTGACAGCTTGGTATCAGAGCTCCGATCATAGCGAACTAGGATTCCTTCTCGAGTCTTGACTATGATCACTAGGGCTCTCACGAAAACATTTTTACACTGCATACCACTTAAGTCCAGATCCAAAACGTTTTTACAAACAAATGTTGAGCACATTTTATTTATTATTTATAGGCTCAGACTGGGAGGCTGAGGCTCGGTCTGGGAGGTCGAGGCTTGGTCTGGGAGACCGAGGTAGTTGTCTAGTGGGACTAGGGAGTCAGTCTGAGAGGCTGGGAGAATTGGCTAGTGGGACTAGGAAGAACAGTCTGAGAGGCTGGGAGAATTGGCTAGTGGGACTAGGAAGAGCAGTCTGGGAGGCTGGGAGGCTAGTGGGACTAGGAAGATCAGTCTGGGAGGCTGGGAGGCTAGTGGGACTAGGAGAACTATTTGATTACTTAATTGGTGACTAATGTGTTTATCTGATTGTATGATTGATTATTTGTGCATACTTGTGTTTGTGTTACAGACACCATGGATTAATCAGGCACTGGTGAGTCGGACACTACGGGTCCTATGCCCATCGTATCAGACGACCGAGAGTCATCGGAGCATGAGGTACACACTTCAGATGTTACCAGCACGGATGAGGATGATTTTCAGCCCTTCGCGCTACCCGATGCTGATGACGAGCCCCTGGAGGATGATATTGAGGGCGAGGCCCTTCTAGCCGACGGCGGTCTTTTGTTGCTCGCAGATGCTCCTGCTGAGGAGTCACCTGCTCATTCACCCGTCCCAGACTCTTTCGAGTCTGTGGCCTCTGCACCGTCGCATACTCAGGATGCACAACACTTTTCTCACGGTTCAGATCCTGATAGGGCATCCTCTGTTGCCCCTGCCCCTAGCTTCGCTTTTGATCACGACCTTGATGAGGATTCAGATCCTGTCTTTCCCCCTGGGTTTGACCCAGATCAGGACCTTGAGTTTATACCCCTGGATCAGCCTATGGAGGACCCGGTTGACCCAGTTGACCCCATTGACCCTGCGTTTGCTGACCACGCAGATTTTGAGATGGCATTTGATGACCCAGAGCCTGCCATGGCCCCCGAGCCGGTAGCCGCTCCTGACCCTGTGTTTGAGCATGACCCTATTCATGCTGGCCTACCCATTGTTGACCCTGTGATTGCTGATCTACCCGTTGATGATCACCCTGCTGATGCTCCACTACTGGAGGGCGATCATGTTGTTGCTGCTGCTCAGGCTGATGCCCCTCTCATCGCTGATGTACCCGCTGAGCCTGTTGTTGTTGCTCCCCTACCTGATCCTGTTCCCCTGGAGCCCGATCATGCACTATTCGCGACCCATATTGATCCCCGTTATGTGCACACCCAGAATGGGTGGATTGATGCTGATGATGAGCTCCCACCTTTTCCCCCACATACCACCGATGCACGTCACATGGATATCCCTTTTTCGTTCACTCAGTACACACCTCCAGCTCGACCTGGAGAGGGTTCCTTGGCTCATCCCTTTGGACATGTGCCGACATCTGGCCCAGTTATACCACAGATTCCTTCTGCTATTTCCCCTGTTCCTCCATTCTCTGTGCCACCTTTCGATCCAGCCAGTGAGCCATTTCTCTCGACGTCACCACCTATTATGCCGCCATCCGACCCCTACCATCCTTTCCATATGGGGTATTCTATTGAGGACGTTCTTATGTCGTTTGTTGTCCAGAAGGAGGCACTCACACGGCGTACACAGGAGCTCGAGAGAGCCCAGCCACCGCCGTGCCAGTGTCAGGGTCAGACTCACCCTGCTACTTCGCAGCCCCCTCGACCGTTGCCACCGGACTCTGCTGCACGCCTTTTGGCACTAGAGCAGCAGATGGCGTCCTGGTTGCATTCCCAGAGAGCCATGGAGGAGGATTGGCTCCATTTGCGTCGTTTGTTCTATTCCCATTTTCCCCCTCCTCCACCGCCATCAGTGTAGGGCATCTTTAGTACAGCACGGGTGGACCTTGGTGAGAAGACGGCGATTGCTCTGACCGCACAGCTTCTTTTGGAGACTGCACGCTGATTCTGACTTTTGTTGACATGTATATGGATGTATTGACACTGATTTGATATATTTTTGGACTGGGGTGATGTAGCCCTTAGTCGTTGATGTTGTATGTTACAGTTATGTACTTGTACACTTTACCATGTGGTCTCGATTTATGGCAATGCAACCGTAGTATTCTCATTATATACGATGTTTGATTGATTATTTATGTTTTATGACATGGGATGTTGTGTGATGGATATATTTATAATATGGGATGTTGTGTGATTGATATAATTGTAACATGGGATGTTATGTGATTGGTCTATTTATAACATGAGATGTTATGTACTATTACTATCATTATATACGTACGCTTTACTATGGCCTGACCCACGTAAACACATCGTTTAGAAGATGCCGCCGAGACGTCAAACACCAATGCCTACCAATGAGGCAGAGCTTCAGCAAGTCATCGCTGCTGCCATCGCACAGTACGCCGCCTCTCAAGGAGGGACTAGTGGAAGTAATTCTGGCAATACTGGCAACAACAATCCGCCTCATGATAATACTACGTCATTAAGACATACCATGATCCAATTGGATATCTCTAGCAAGGATGCTAATGCCATTCATATGTTGTAACGTATGTGCAGGGTGCACCTACAAGCAGTTCCTAGACTGCAAACCTGTCAACTTTGATGGCACCGGAGGTGCTGTCGCTTTTGTTCGTTGGGCCGAGAAGACGGACTCAGTTCTCCGCATGAGCAAGTGTGCTCCGGACCAGCAAGTTACCTACATTTCGGGGCTATTCTTGGACGGAGCCCTGTCCTGGTGGAATTTACAAGTCCAAACACTTGGTGAAGCCGCTGCATACGCAATGACATGGACCGAGCTGAAAGAGCTTATGCGTAGAAAGTATTGCTCTCGCGCTGAAATTCAAAGGTTGGAAACTGAATTTTGGCATTTGAAGATGGAAGGTTCGAAAATCGCAGAGTATGTTCAGAGGTTTCACGACCTGTCACATGTGGTACCTTATATGGTCACTCCAGAGTTCAAGCAGATTGAGCGCTTCATTTGGGGTTTAGCTCCTCAAATCATAAGTATGGTGACCTCATCCAAGCCTGCAACAATTACTGAGGCAATTGATCTGAGCGTGGCTCTCACTGAGGAGGCTATCCGCCTAAACAAGTTTTCTGATGCTGAGCCAAAGAAGAAAGAGACTCATGTCGAGTCGACCGGGGGTAACAAAAGAAATTTCTCAAACTTCAAGCAAGGCACTAGTGGGGTTGTTAAGAAAGGAGAACCAAGCACGCCAGCTCAAGCTACAGCTGGTACTGGCAGGAAAGGAAAGGGATATATGGGTACCCATCCCAAGTGCAACACCTGCTAGCGTCACCATTCTGGCCATGTGGTTTAAAAGTATGTGAAGCATGTGGGAAAACTGGTCACTCAAAGGATTCTTGTTGGGCTACTGTTGGCCGGGGAGGCCAAGGAGGATTTAGGAACGGAAACAATAACCGGGGTGGAAATGGAAATCGCCCACAAGGAAACAATGGAGGTAATGGGAATCGTGGTAACAACGCAAATCAAGTTGGTAATGTGAACCGTAATCAGAACAACAATCAAGCTGGAAATGGAGGAGGAAACGGGCAAAGACCTGGATGCTTTAACTGTGGTGACATTGGGCACTATAAGAGGAACTGCCCAGAATTGAATCAAGCCCGTGGAAGAGTTTTCAATATCGAAGCAAGGGAAGCGCGCCAGGATCCCAATGTCGTTACTGGTACGTTCCCTGTAAACCAACGCTATGCATCCCTTTTATTTGATACTGGTGCCGATTATAGCTTCGTATCGTTAGAGTTTAAGAATATGCTTGGGTTAGCCGCTAGTAAGTTAGATATTCCCTACTCAATCGAATTGGCTAATGGAAAGTTGGTAGAAGCCAATGAAGTTGTCAGAGGTTGTGTAATCGAATTAGGAGAGTGTGAGTTTGCTTTGGATCTACTACCAGTCCAGCTGGGGAGCTTCGACGTGGGGGTAGGAATGGATTGGTTATCAGGCAACAAGGCAGAAATTGTTTGTCACGAAAAGGTCGTTCGTATCCCAACCGAAGATGGTGAAACAATCGTGGTTCATGGAGAGAAGCGTGATACGCCGTTAAGAATTATCAGCTGCTTGAAAGCGCGAAAGTGTTTGCAGAAGGGATGTGCTGCCTTTCTGGCACACATTGTAGATAAGAAAGCTGCTGAGCCGAAAATCGAAGACATCCCTATCGTGAGGGAATATCCAGAAGTCTTCCCAGAGGACTTGCCTGGATTGCCGCCTCAGAGGCAAGTAGAGTTTCGCATCGATTTAGTTCCAGGCGTCGCGCCTGTGGCTAAGGGACCTTATCGACTTGCCCCGTCTGAGATGCAGGAATTGTCGACACAACTTCAAGAGTTATTAGACAAGGGATTTATCCGACCAAGTTTCTCGCCTTGGGGAGCTCCGGTCCTGTTTGTCAAGAAGAAGGACGGTAGTTTTCGAATGTGTATCAACTACCGGGAGTTGAATAAGCTGACGATTAAGAATAGATACCCTCTGCCAAGAATCGATGATCTATTCGATCAGCTCCAAGGTTCAAGCTTTTACTCAAAGATCGATTTGCGATCTGGATACCATCAGTTAAGGATACAAGAGGAAAGTATCCCTAAGACAGCCTTCAGGACTCGCTATGGACACTACGAGTTCCTAGTTATGCCGTTCGGGTTGACAAACGCGCCTGCTGTTTTCATGGATTTGATGAACAGAGTTTGCAAGCCGTACTTGGATAAGTTCGTGATTGTGTTTATCGACGACATTTTGATTTACTCAAAGACAAAGGCTGAGCACGAACAACATCTAAGAGCAATTCTGGAACTGCTGAAAAAGGAACAGTTGTATGCCAAATTCTCTAAGTGCGAATTTTGGCTACGTGAAGTCCAATTCCTTGGACATGTAGTAAATGGAGATGGAATCCACGTGGATCCAACCAAGATCGAAGCGATCAAGAATTGGGAGACACCAAAGACGCCAACCGAGATTCGACAATTCTTGGGTTTGGCTGGCTACTATCGAAGGTTCATTGAGGATTTTTCAAAGATCGCTCAACCATTGACGCTCCTCACACAGAAAGATAAGAAGTTTGATTGGGGAATCAAACAGGAAGAAGCGTTCCAGCTATTGAAAGATAAGCTTTGCAATGCGCCAATCTTATCTCTACTGGAAGGTACAGATGATTTTGTGGTATACTGTGACGCCTCGCGTCAAGGACTGGGTTGCGTGTTGATGCAACGCCAGAAGGTTATAGCTTACGCATCGCGTCAACTGAAAGTGCATGAAAAGAACTATACCACGCATGATTTGGAACTCGGTGCAGTGGTATTTGCTTTAAAGATCTGGAGACACTACCTATATGGTACAAAATGTACGATCTTCACAGATCATAAGAGCCTGCAACACATATTCGACCGGAAGGAGTTGAATATGAGACAAAGACGTTGGGTTGAGTTGCTGAACGACTACGACTGCGAGATAAAGTACCATCCAGGGAAGGCGAATGTGGTCGCCGATGCCCTAAGTCGAAAAGAAAGGATCAAGCCCATAAAGGTTAGGGCTTTAGAAATGATTATTCAAACAGATCTTTCCTTGCGCATTCGTGCCGCGCAGAAAGAAGCTCTAAAAGAAAGAAACCTTGAAGAAGAATATCTCTGTGGGATGGAGAAGCAATTGGTGCCAAACGAGGAAGGAACGTTATGTTTTATGAAGAGGATTTGGGTTCCTCTGTTTGGTGATTTGAGAAAAGTTATTTTTGATGAAGCTCACAAATCGCGGTACTCTATCCATCCAGGAGCGGATAAGATGTACCAAGATCTTAAGGATTATTATTGGTGGCCTAGGATGAAAGGCGATGTTGCTGTCTATGTGAGCAAGTGTTTAACGTGCGCCAAGGTTAAAGCTGAATACCAGAAGCCTTCAGGACTTCTGCAACAACCTGAGATTCCCAAATGGAAATGGGAACAAATTTCAATGGATTTTATTACAAAGTTGCCAAGAACGCTAAGAGGTCATGACACTATTTGGGTAATAGTGGACCGCTTAACGAAGTCTGCGCACTTCTTACCCATCAGAGAGAAGGATAACACGAGCAAGTTGGCCGAAATTTACATGAGAGAAATCGTTACGTGCCATGGAGTACCTCTCTCGATCATCTCTGATAGAAACGGAAGGTTCGTATCAAGGATTTGGCAATCCTTCCAAGAAGCTTTTGGCTCACAATTGAATCTGAGCACTGCATTTCACCCACAGACCGACAGACAAAGCGAGCGGACGATACAGACTTTGGAAGATATGCTGAGAGCATGTGTTATGGATTTGGGCGGTAGCTGGGACAAGCATTTGCCATTGGTCGAATTTTCATACAACAACAGTTACCACACCAGTATTGGTGTCGCGCCATTTGAAGCTTTATATGGACGCAAGTGCAGATCACCGCTTTGTTGGTCAGATGCAGGTGATAGACAATTGGTTGGTCCTGATGTGGTCCAGGAAACCACAGATAAGATTGCACAGATCCGGGATCGCATCAAGGCGGCCCGCGATCGTAAAAAATGTTACGCGGACCGAAGAAGAAAACCTCTAGAGTTTGAGGTAAGTGATATGGTTTTATTAAAGGTATCATCCTGGAAGGGTGTGGCACGCTTCGGGAAGCGTGGAAAGTTGAATCCGCGGTACATTGGTCCGTTCAGAATTTTGGAAAGAATTGGGTTAGTAGCGTACAAGTTGGATTTACCTGCTGAACTGAATGGCGTTCACGATACATTTCATGTATCAAATTTGAAGAGAAGTCCAACTCAAGATACCATTGTCATCCCCACCGACGAGATTCATGTTGACGACACGCTCCACTTTGTCGAAGAACCGGTTGAGGTTACGGATTGGAAAGTGAACAAAACCCGCCGGAGCAGTGTCAAGCTCGTCAAGGTTCGTTGGAATGCCAGACATGGTCCTGAATACACCTGGGAGCGTGAGGACCGAATGAAAGAGAAGTACCCCCACTTATTTCCCAAGAACCCTGCTTCTAGAAGCAGAACTTAAAATTTCGGGACGAAATTTTTCTAACGGGGGGAGAATGTGACAACCCTCACCAAATCAGGTATCCGTACGACTTAAATTAATATTTAATTACTGCTTAATTACTGTGCTTGCTTGCCATTGTGGATAAACTGCTACTTGAATACTGATACATGTACATACTTGCATCATACTTTACTTGCTGTCACTCTATTATTTATATACAGAACTTTAGTGACAACCTTGATGCACAAAAGCACAGTAGCACAATGAACGGATAACCTATTTAACATGCTGATATAGTCAGCACTAGACAGACACTGCCTCTAAGGCCTGTATGAGCCTGAGATAGTTTACTACACTAGTAGAGAGTGTAGGGATAAGAGGGTTGTAGAACTGCGTCACTAGGTGATAATTACAGTGACCGAATGTGCCTAAAACGTACTTTAAGTACAAAATTCAGCACTTTAAAATAAAAATTCAGCATTTAGCTAACTAATAAAGTGCCAAAACATGGGAAAAATATTACTAGACACTTTCCAAAGTGTCGGGAATAAGTTGTGTCACTAAAAATAATATTAAGACACTTTAAAGCTTTGTTAAGCACTTTAACGGATCCCTATCCAACCGAATAACCGGACTTTACCCGGAATATAAAAATATTGCCATTAACACTGTTTTTATCCACCCGATCTTCGACTAGTTTCTTCCCTAGCCTTGAGCTAGTAGTAAGTGACTCTAAATGACTTCTTGATCTATTCTAAAGTGGTTAAAACGAACTTTGTCGGTTAAAAATCATGAACATACAAGATGACATGTTAAAAGTTTACAAAAATGTTAAACATGTTGGATAAAAGCTATGAAGTTGTGTAAAACTTGCAAGACTTGTTTTATTGTGATTATTTAGTGTTGATCTATACTAGTAGTAGCTCGGATCGTCATCTAACCCGGTTAAGTCGTGTCCATGAAACATGACCTAGAGTATGTTTAAGTATGTAAAGGGTTAAATGATGAACACTACTACTTACTAAGCATGAACTTGTGTAAAATCAATAATTCTTATGAAATAGTGTTCTAAACTAGTAGATCTACGGATCTACAAGTGGTATTTTCAAAGGACCAAGTGTCAAAAGAAATCATGTTTTCTAAAACCGGGTGTTACATGAACAAAGGTGTTTTTTGTAAACACACAAGTGTGTAAACACTTGTGTAACACAAAGTTTTAACAAAAGAACTATTTTTGTGAATGTTGACAAGAAGTTGTAAAGATGTAACTTCTTTAAAAACGAGACTTTTGAGAAACCGGATTGATTTATACAAAGATCCACTAAAAATAATGGGAAAGTTACTACATATTTTGGATAAACCACAAGTTCATGTATTTTTGCGATTTATATCTATTTTAACTAGTTTGATGGTTCAAAAACTGTTTATTGTTGATTGAGAAAATTGTTGATTTGAATTTTAAAAGAAAATGATACGCTTGAAAGCGTGGCCACCTCCAGTTACAGGGGAAACTCTGGCGAAATTTTTCCAAAAACCTAACACTTGGAAATATTTTCACCACAAGTGTTTTAAATGTATTTTTAACTTGTTTCCAAAAATATAAATTTCGCCACGATTTTTATTACAAAATTTCTAAGTGTCGTAGGTGGGATTTTCACAAAATAAAAACTTGCTAAAATATATATTTAGAATATATATTTTCATAACAACACTTGTGAGATTTTTATGATTATTTTGTGAACTATACAAATATTATTTTTAGGGTAAAAATAATATTACCAAATATTAACGATTCCAAAATAATACAAATGCCTTCACAATAAATAATAAGTTACAACGGTATTATTATTACCACCCGATCTTTAAACGTAACTTACGTATTTTCAGAAAATACACATAAATATGCATTTTGACAAGGATATTATTTTGGAAAATTATGAGGATTAAAATATAATATTTTTGGGAAAAATATTCATATTTTGGAGAAAGGATTAAAATATATTTTAAGTGAGTCTTAATAATATATTTCGAAGATTATACGAACGCACATGTATTAAAGCCCCCATCCTTGGGAAGGAATATAATTACCAAATAATTACAAAGTGTAATTACGAAATAGTTGTCTAACTGTTTCCCAAAGACATTAAACCTTAAGCTAAGGCACGACCGTTCGTCTAATAGAAGTTAGTACGTGTAGGTCGTCATTCAGCAGATTGATCAGGAGTTTTCTTGATAGAGACGCACCACTGTGAGTTCATGTCCCCCTTTTCTCTTAACTGTTTTCAGTTTTCTAAACTGCGGGGGTGAAATACATGTTACTATGATTACAAGTACTTTTACATGGTATGGTTAGCGTAAGGAGGGTTACTACTTAGATCATGTGAGTGGGTAGGCGCAACTTGAGGCCATTAATCCTCATTGTAGGACCGAGGGGCAGTAGCGGTAGATCTATCTGGGTGTAGCGAGCCCAGCCCCAGCATAATGGACCTCGGGGTGACTTTGTGCCCAACGCAAAATCCGCTAGGTTTGAGTCTTCCTACTAGCAGTTCACACATATCAATGGCCTTGCAAACCATTGGTGATCTCTTTTTCCTTATTTGCTATATACCAGGATTTTATACATACAAAGGTTTTTATTACTCACTTACACATGAACTCGCTCAACATTATTGTTGATTTTTCCAACTTACATGTATTTCAGGGAACTAAAGATCTGGCGCGGTATGTTACGTTTTCCCGCTGCATAAGAGTTACGAGGTCACCCAAGTTTAAGGGATGTGACTTTTTCCTGGACGAGTCACAGTTCTTAAACTGTGTTTATTTCATGTTGATGTTTGTGTCTTCTGAACAATGTTTTTATGTTATCAGGTTGTAGTGTCCGTTGCATGAGTCAACGCCTTAAGACAATGTTGTGTTACTTAAGTTTTAAAACTTAATTCAATGGATGATCTTGCATGGTTTTATTTTCATATAGCTTTGTTATGGTTAAGCTATGGTATTAAGAAGTCACACCAAATTAACCACGCTTCCGCAAAGCCAGGGTGTGACAATATATAAGGAATTATTAATTTATATTTTATATGGGGTCTAAAGAAATTATCAAAAATGTATTATCTTATAATTTTAGCGAATTATTAATTTAGCACCCTATCCCCAAGTCGGGACCGACAAAAAATATTATCTTAGAGAGTTTATTAAATAATCGAGTATTAATTTATCGAGTTTCTACTGTATACCGTTACATTAAAACTAAAAGCAAATATTAAATGAAGTAAAATAAAACATTGTTATTGGTTGAAACTTATTCTTTTTTCTTCTTACAAAAAAATTCTTCTTTGAACCTTCCACATGGGAATAAAACCCATGTTTTATAAAGGTAACTTTAATAGGGGATAAACCCTGAATACATAAAACAACGTTTCTTAATTTAATTGATAAAATAAGCTACTTCTTTAAGCCTTTTGGTGTCGTATCACAACTCTTATTCAGATCTACTGTAATCACCTGAAACATGTTTAAAAACATTTTATCAGCAGGAAATACTGGTGAGATCATTCATTTCTATAAAATGAGACATTCTTATAATCACGGTATCAAGGTTTTTTACATTTGTTTATATCTTTTAATTACCCAACTATATTTGTCACTCGCCTATTTCAGTGACCTATTTCAATGATTGTGGTCATATCACTGTTGATCATTCTCTCAACTAGTGACGATATCAAGTAGTGTATACAAAACCCTACACACCAACAGTTTTTTAAGGATACAAAAACTTAATCCGCTATAATTATAAGTAATAACCGGAAAACATTTAGAGATTTGAAAATATTTAAAGGACAATGACTCACCTTGTAAATCTATAGTTCTTGATTTAACAGGCCTCCTGATTCTAAGCCTTCTGATACTAAGCCTTTTGATTAGCAATAAGTTTATAGTTCCGAGTCTTCTGATAATAAACATCTATTTTATCAGTGAATTTATAGTTTTAAGTCTTCTGATTCTAACCCCTAATTTCAAAACCCAACTCCAGCTTTAACGATAATCACGAGATCAAAACCTCAACGTAGTTAACAAAATATAGCCTTATTCAGGCAGCACTTTGGAATCCGTTGATTGGTTTTATAATCGATTGGACATGGTATTGTTTTAGTGATTAGGGTTCAATGCACGCAAATATAGAGAAACAAAATTATGAGGGATATAGAGATTGATTTCAAAGATCGAAAGTGAGCGAATGTTTCTATCCCAGACCTGGCCTTATATACCCTAGGCTGAATTCTCCCGCACGTTGCGAGAGGAGACGAGGTTTCTCCTATGTGGAGCTTGGGAGGTCCGCCTGGCCTAGACCTGCCACGTCACCTAGGTAGGTCTGACACGTGGCGTATGGGCGTAACACATGTCCTTAGCTACCTTTTTCATCCATTTGGGTGTTTTTCTCGATTTCTGTGTCGGTTCTTATGGCGTATGCTTGGGTCTTGATCTTAAATGGTTCAGTTTTTAACTATGAGTTTAGTAAATGAATTTTTGTGAGGATTGGTTCATCAACCGCCAAGTTTTCTTAACCGCTAAGTTTGTTGATTTATTATTACAAGTTTCGTCGTGCGCCCTTGGGGTTTTAATTACAGGTTGTCTTCGGGAAAAATTTTGAGGGTTGTTACACACTCTATCTTTCCCTTTCTCGTGTGATACAAACCACGAAGAGCGCCTTTCACATGCAAGAGGGTAGTGTACCCCATGTTGTTGGATATGAAATGGAATTTCATAAGACCACTATGCATAGCCTAAGTGGGCTTAAATTGATGCATACCCAAAATCATCAGTAAACCAAATAAGTCACCCCAATTTACCTAAAAACCAAAATAACTGAATGTGTAATTGAATAAGTCGGTTAGAAATTCGTAATTGAAGTATTTTGAATGGATATATTTGATAACGTTTTCTTATCGGACGGATATGATTTTACATAAGTTTTCAAACGTGTATATGTAACTCCCTTTTTTTCCTCTTATCCTTTTTATTTTCTACACTTCCACAAATTTCTCTATTCACTTCGTTGTCACATGTCTAATCAAGTTTTTTCCTTGTATATTTACCCAACTGTAATATAGTACATTATATTAGTGGTGCGCTTTAAACTAAAAGATGTATCAATCATTAAAGCATTATTATATATATTGTTGACAAAAAACCATGAACAGTGGTTTTAAATTTATAATAATATACAGTTTTTTAATATTTTATTATTTTAATATTGTACTACTTAATTATTATATTCACTTTTACTTTTGTCGTATTTTCATTTTTTATTTTCTTAAACCATATTTAATCTATTATTTATTTTCTTTTTTTAAATAGATATTTTCACTTTTAAAATCATATTTCCTTTTTTAGTTAAGTTGATAATTTTTATAAGTCGTTTAGAAATTTGTAGTTGAAGTATTCTGAATGGATATATTTGATAACGTTTTCTTATCGGACGGATATGATTTTATATAAGTTTTCAAACGTGTATATGTAACTCCCTTTTTTTCCTCTTATCCTTTTTTATTTTCTATACTTCCACAAATTTCTCTGTTCACTTCGTTGTCACATGTCAAATCAAGTTTTTTCCTTGTATATTTACCCAACTGTAATATAGTACATTATATTAGTGGTGCGCTTTAAACTAAAAGATGTATCAATCATTAAAGCATTATTATATATATTGTTGACAAAAAACCATGAACAATGGTTTTAAATTTATAATAATATATAGTTTCTTAATATTTTATTATTTTAATATTGTAATACTTAATTATTATATTCACTTTTACTTTTGTCGTATTTTCATTTTTTATTATTTTAAACCATATTTACTCTATTATTTATTTTCAATTTTTAATAAATATTTTCACTTTTAAAATCATATTTCCTTTTTTAGTTAATTTGATAATTTTTTTAATAACTTACATTCGTTAATTTTTTTCCCTCGACATTCCCGTATAAGTTTTGTTAAAAACAAACATGTATTCAAAATAGAGTATTTATTTGGTATCATAAAACAAAATGATGATAAACTGAACTGATGGTTTGACTTCCTAAACAAAATGCTTCTTATTCAAATAACGTTTGTTTTACCTTATCATTTTGTAAGACCCTAATACATATTTGACAAAAGTTGCAGCGGAAATTCGTGCCGTAAAAATTTCTTTCATCACACACGTCTTGACTTACTTGAAAGTTCATTTTAAAAATATCTGTTTTACAAAACAAAAGCATAACATCCGTTTGCTAAAGTACATACTCAATTAATCCCGTACAATCTATCTTGTGACTCGGCCTTCGATCTCTATTCCTCGTGATAATCGCCCGTGATTTGCACAACCTGCACTCACCACGTACAATCATAACATTAGCACACAATACATAAACAAAATTTATTCATGTACACTCCCCCTTTCATTATCTTTCTAGCTTTAAGCATTTCATCTGCGTATCTGTATCATGGTGAGGCTTCAATAATGTTGTCACACCCCCAAAATCCACCCGCGGATAACACCCGCTTCGGGGGCGTGACTGACCAGGATCCAGCCACCAATTATACTAAGCATTGGTTAATATTAAAGTAATACTTGCTAACCATAAAAATTAGCAAATATCAAGTTCAGAGTTAAAGGTTTTAAAGTTTAAACAGTATCAAGTAGCGGAAGCATAATTAAATAGTTTTTAAACAGTGTTCATAAGGTAAGCATAATAAATGCCCAACACACGGGCAGACGACCACTACACATCCCAAGTAGCTGCTCCAGTCACTGGCCACCTGCAAAGCATGCAGTAAAGGGGTCAACAATAATGCTGAGTGAGTTCACTAGTTGTCCAGTTTTAATTACCAAAAACTTGTTTCACCAGTTAATTTATCCGTTTATACATGCCATGGGGAGCTACCCCAAAAGTTAGCGACTAAACTGTTTTTCCAATACCGAACACTAGGTAACCGAATGCGTTTCCGCAGGATGCCCCGATGTCAATGTTCTATCATCATTGACGGATGCCTGAGTACATTAGTTCACGACCGATCCCATACCATGGCACGGTGTGAGGCTGGTAAGACCTAAATAGCGCTATCAACTAATAACCCGTTCGCCTGGCACCGGCGACTAATCGGTATTATGTAGTAGGGACTTGAGTGATAGAGTTGCGTTTAGTGCCGTTAGTTGCAATCCGTATAAACAGTAATTAACTAAAAAGGTTTCCCAATACAAGGGAAGATAAAGTAAGTTGTTTCCCAATAACTAGGGAAGGAGTGTAGACGGTATCCCCTTTACAAGGGGATAGGGTTGTTTTAGTCTCGTGTCCCAAACCACCGGGACGCATGCTTTTAAGTTGTGAACTCACCTTGGGTTGCTCGGTATGATACGTTACTTGGTTAAGTATGTTGGTCACCACGTCCTAACATGGTTACCAAATATGGGTCAAGTCGGGTACAAGTAAACACGTATAAGACACACTTAACGTAAATGCAGATAACCACAGTAGCAGGTAGACATGCAGCCCAGTCAACAGGAAGTCCAACATACAAACAGTGGGGCTATTGGGCCGAAGCAGTTACACAAGCAATCCAGTTAACAGACAATCCAACAAGTACGTTGGCCCAATATCAGCCCAGTCGAGACGGAGGTGACTCGCAACCAAGGTTGCGACTCGCAAGCGAGGTCTCGGTTCGTCATGCTTTGGTTGCGACTCGCAATCAGAGATTCCGACTCGCAACCGGCGATTCCGACAAAGCAGCTGTGGTTACGACTCGCAATCAGATCGATACGCGTTGATTACGACTCGCAACCGGGAGGTCTCGACAGATCTTGGTGCGGTCTCGAGTAGCAACCAAAGGTTGCGACTCGCAACCGTAGTTACGTGTGCATGAAGACCTTCTAGAACCTGTCATATGTACGAACCAATGGAAATGCATTTTCATGAAACCAATATGTACCATTTCCACTAAAACATGTTTTCTTGTCTGATTACAAACCACAACAGATCAAACAAGCACAATTTCAAATATTTATCATGTTCATAACACATTCAAATTGTTCTTCACACATTCAACATATTCAATCACAAGTATCCAACTGACAATTAACCAAAATCAGGTTATTCAAGCAATATTTAACCACAATCTCAAATCATGAAAGTCATGAACACTCAATCCAACATCATGTCCAAATCCCCTTTAACCAAACCCTTGTTAACCGGAAACAAAACTATCTCCCCCAAAACCGAATACTCACATACTTTCATAAACATTCACCCTAAGTTATCTAGGCATGCTTTTCAAACATAATCAAGCATCAAATCTTTTATCCGAAATTTATATCATCATCCTATATTAATACAAGCAAGAATCATGGTAACACATAGTGACCTTATTAACACATGAACATCTAGAAAGAGCTAAAACCACTAACCGGTTATAGATTCAAGGTGTGCGGGTATGATGGATCGATGAATGAGCTCCCGGTTGGCGGTTCCGAGCTAAAACCGAGTAGGTTCTTGATGTTGGTTGACCCGAGAAGAAGGAGAAGGATGAGAAGAGTGGTCTTGGTTGCTAGAGCTTTAGGGTTTTGGTGTGAGAGATGAGAGTGTGAGAAGAGAGTGTGTAAAATGGTTAAGGGAGGTGGGGTTGGGTTTATATAGTGTTGCGAGTGTGGGCTTGGGTTGGGTTTAATTCCTACGAGGCCAAGGCCTAGCCGGCCCATTACTAATGTTCACTCGAGACCATGGTCTCGAGTCGGGTTGCTTGTGGTTTCGGTTTACGTGTATAACACTTATATATATATATACATACACATAAGCAAATCGGCACATAACACATAATAGCAAATAGTTTTTATATATTTTTACTGTTAGTCGATTACGTACACGTTTGTTACATCGAAAGGTTATCCGGAAAGATCCGAGGTGTCACATTATCCCCAAGTTTTAGGAACTTTCGTCCCGAAAGTTAAGGCAGCCACTGTCAAGCTAGTGTAAGTGAAAGCGTTTCAACGGGGTGTCACATCATTCCCCCGTTAGTTTGGAATTTCGTCCCGAAATTCGTTCGTAGCTTCAGTGCTGGGATTTTCGTTAGGGAACAGCTGGGGATACTTGTGCTTCATCTGGTCTTCCCGCTCCCAGGTATACTCTGGGCCACGTCGCGAGTTCCAACGAACTCGTACAAGGGGTATCTGGCTACGTTTGAGGATTTTGATCTCTCGATCAGTGATCTCAATCGGTTCCTCAGTAAAGTGTAGCTGTTCGTCAATCGTCAGTTCCTTAAAAGGAATCACAAGTGTTTCATCCGACAAACACTTCTTCAGGTTGGATACGTGGAAAACGTTATGTACCGCACTCAGTTCTTCAGGCAGGTTCAATCTATAAGCAACCTTACCGATCTTCTCGGTAATTTCGAATGGTCCGATATATCGCGGATTAAGCTTGCCCCGTTTACCAAAGCGAACCACACCCTTCCAGGGTGAGACTTTAAGTAGAACCCGGTCACCGACCTGGAATTCCAATGGTTTCCTACGCTTATCAGCGTAGCTCTTCTGACGGTCACGAGCTGCCGCCATGCGTTGTCTGATCTGGGCAATCTTCTCCGTTGTATCTACCACCATCTCTGGGCCCGTGATTTGACTATCACCGATTTCCGCCCAGCAGAGAGGTGACCGGCATTTACGACCGTACAATGCCTCAAAAGGTGCTGCCTGAATGCTAGTGTGGTAGCTGTTGTTGTATGAGAACTCTACTAACGGTAGATGCTTCTCCCAGTTCTTGCCAAAGTCGATCACACACGCTCTAAGCATGTCTTCTAGAGTTTGGATGGTACGTTCGGACTGTCCATCCGTTTGCGGGTGATAAGCAGTGCTCATATCCAAACGTGAGCCAAAGCATTTGTGCATAGCTTGCCACAATTCCGAAGTAAATCGAGCGTCTCGGTCGGAAATAATCGAGGTTGGCACTCCGTGCCTCGAAACTACTTCCTTTAAGTAAATCTCTGCCAAGGTAGAAAACTTGTCTGTTTCCTTAATAGCCAGAAAGTGCGCGGACTTGGTCAATCGATCTACGATTACCCAAATAGCATCATTTCCTCGTTGAGATCTAGGTAACCCTGTAACAAAATCCATGGAAATTTGCTCCCATTTCCATTTCGGGATTTCTGGTTGTTGGAGTAGACCTGCTGGCTTCTGGTATTCTGTCTTGACTCTCGCGCAAGTCAAACATTTGCTAACGTATGTTGCTATGTGGGCCTTCATACCAGGCCACCAGTAGGTAGTCTTTAAATCATGGTACATCTTGTCCGAACCAGGATGTACTGAGTAGCGGGACTTGTGGGCTTCGTCCATCACGAGTTCACGTAAACCTCCAAAGAGTGGAACCCAGATACGCCCTGTCACATAGTAAGCACCATCTTCTTTCTGTTCCATTTGCTGTCTCGATCCACGCAGAGACTCAGCCCTAATGTTTTCCGGCTTCAATGCTTCAACTTGGGCATTTCGAATCTGGGTAGGGAGGTTAGACTGGATGGTAAGTTGCAGTGCTCGCACGCGCTTTGGTACGGTGTCCTTTCGACTGAGGGCGTCTGCCACGACATTGGCCTTGCCCGGATGATACTTGATGGCGCATTCGTAGTCATTCAAGAGTTCGACCCATCGACGCTGTCGCATGTTCAATTCCTTTTGCCTAAAGATATGCTCGAGACTCCTGTGATCGGTGTAAATAGTGCACTTGGTACCGTACAGGTAATGTCTCCATATCTTAAGAGCAAAAACCACTGCTCCTAGTTCCAAGTCGTGCGTCGTGTAGTTCTTCTCATGCGTCTTGAGTTGTCGAGAGGCGTAGGCGATAACTTTCTCGCGTTGCATTAGCACGCAACCGAGCCCATGAATAGACGCATCGCAGTAAACCACAAAGTCGTCCGTGCCGTCAGGCAACGAGAGAATAGGAGCGCTACAGAGGTTATCCTTAAGCCTCTGAAAGGCAGATTCCTGTGCTGTATTCCACTTGTAGGCGACGCCTTTCTGAGTGAGTGTTGTGAGAGGTTGTGCAATCTTGGAGAATCCCTGAATGAATCTGCGGTAGTAGCCTGCCAAGCCCAAGAATTGGCGAATTTCAGTGGGGGTCTTAGGCGTAGGCCAGTTCTTTATCGATTCGATCTTAGCTGGGTCGACGTGAATTCCGTCCTTATTAACTACATGACCGAGGAAATGGACTTCCCGAAGCCAGAAGTCACATTTAGAGAATTTGGCGTACAGTTGCTCGTTGCGAAGAAGTTCGAGGATAAGGCGTAGGTGCTGTTCATGCTCTTCTTGACTCTTCGAGTAAATCAAGATGTCATCGATAAACACAATCACAAATTTATCGAGGTAAGGTTTACATACGCGGTTCATAAGATCCATGAACACTGCAGGTGCGTTGGTCATTCCAAAAGGCATGACGAGGAACTCGTAATGACCATAACGAGTCCTGAATGCAGTCTTGGAGATGTCTTCATTACGAACTCTCAGCTGATGATAGCCTGATCGCAGGTCAATCTTTGAATAGTAGCTCGACCCTTGCAACTGATCGAATAGGTCGTCGATGCGCGGGAGAGGGTAACGATTCTTGATGGTAACCTTGTTCAACTCACGATAGTCGATGCACATTCGGAATGTGCCATCCTTCTTCTTGACAAAGAGTACTGGGGCTCCCCAGGGTGATGAACTAGGACGGATAAATCCTTTATCCAATAGTTCTTGTAGTTGCGTAGAGAGTTCCTTCAGTTCTGCAGGAGCCAATCGGTACGGTGCACGAGCTATGGGTGTTGCTCCGGGAGCTAGCTCGATTTGGAATTCGACCTGACGGTGAGGAGGGAGTCCAGGTAGTTCCTCAGGAAATACTTCGGGATAATCGCGTACTATAGGAAAATCTTCAATCCTCTTTTCCTTTTCGCGAGTATTGGTGACGAGTGCTAGGATAGCGGTGTGCCCTTTCTGTAAACACTTCTGGGCTTTTAGAAGCGAGATAATGCCTGTGACTTCTCCACTTTTGTTGCCTTTGACGATGAGGGGTTGACCAGAACGGCGAGGTATACGAACTGCTTTCTCTTGACAGAGGATCTCAGCACGATGTTTGGATAACCAATCCATACCAATAACAACGTCGAAGCTTCCAAGTTTGACAGGGAAAAGATCGATACTAAACGTATGGCCAGACAATTCTAGGGTGCAGTCGTGGATCACGTGCGTGGCCTCGATGTTCTTACCATTAGCTATCTCGACGGTATGCTTAGAACTTAATAATGCGGGCGAATGCTTAAGTTTCTTACTAATGCGAAGGGATACATAACTGGCATCGGCACCGGAATCAAATAACACAGAAACATAACGATCATCAAGTAGGAACTTACCCGCCACGACGTTGGGATCGTTCCTAGCTTCTCCAGCTCCAATCACGAAAGCTCTGCCCCTTGCATTTCCAGCATTGTTATTCTGCTCATTGTTCCCAGCTCCCTGGTTGTTGTTGCGATTCTGATTCAGTTCAGGGCAATCCTTTCGCATGTGCCCTGTTGCCCCACATTTAAAACAAGCTCTGTTGTTTCCCTGCTGCTGTTGCTGTTGAGGTTGTTGCTGATTCTGCCTTGCTGGGAACTGACTTCTGCAATCCTTGGCTTCGTGCCCCATCTTGTGGCATCGCTGACACTGACCCTTGTTACATGCCCCATTGTGGTGCCTGTTACACTTGTTGCACTTAGGGTAGTTTCCCCGGTAGCCACCCTGTTGTTGATTGCCCTTGCTGTTGTCAGTTTTCCTTTGCTGAGCTGGGGCTTGAGTAGGGTTAGCATCCTTGCCCTGATTTCCATCCCACTTCCGTTTGTTGTCACTAGGACTTCCTTCCGCAGCACTGATCCTTTTGGGCAACCTGCCCTCTTCCACAGCCTGATCCGTGAGTTTGTGAGCAAGTCGAACGATCGGCTGAATGGTAGTGTGGTTGGCTGAAGTCACGTGGCTTCGAATTTCTGGAGCCAGACCCTTGATGTACAGTTCGATCCTTCGGTACATAGGTCGAGACATGTTTGGACAAAGAGCAGCATAGTCGTTGGACAGCTTGGTGTAGGTCTCAATCTCTGACCCAACCATCTTGAGTTCATAGTACTCATTCTCAAGCTTGTGGATGTCATCCCTGTGACAGTACTCTTCCTTGATCATATCCTTGAAATCTTCCCACGCAGTAGCGTTTGCAGTCTCCAAGCCAAGCATTTGAATTTGCGC
This sequence comes from Helianthus annuus, assembly GCF_002127325.2. Taxonomy (NCBI): domain Eukaryota; kingdom Viridiplantae; phylum Streptophyta; class Magnoliopsida; order Asterales; family Asteraceae; genus Helianthus; species Helianthus annuus. Next base: position 47,417,684 of record NC_035438.2, read on the forward strand.
CTTCCACCATGAAAGTGCGCTTCCCTCTAGAGTACCAGTAGCAAACTTCACCCAATTAGCAGTTGGGCATTCACAGACAGCAAAAACAGCTTCGACCTTCTCAATCCAGTGCAGAAGGCCTATGGCACCCTCCGTGCCATTGAAAGGAAGAGGCTTGCAATCCATAAAGGTCTTGAAGGTACAAACACGTGGTTGCACAGGTGCAGGCTGACCTATCGGGTGAGCTGCGAAAGCTGCAGCCACAGTGTTGAGCAGGCTAGTGAACTGAGCCGGGGTCATGTTGACGTTTCCTCGTCCGCGTCCACTCATTGTCTTCATAACCAGAGAACATAGTATGAGTGTGATGTCGTAACATAGCGAGAATAAGATAGAAGAGAGAAGACGCATCTATCTAATCAGGTAACTAGTACGTATAGTAAAGCAGAAAGCATAAGACAAGTAAGCAAGTAACTATGGGTCCGAGCTATGAGGTCAGATAAGTCGAGCCTTGTACTTGGAGTGTAGTGTCGTCACGAGTCACGGGTTATAGTCTGGTTTTTCTCAAAAAGATTTTTCCCCTTTTTAAAACCAAGTTCACTATAACCAATGGCTCTGATACCAATCTGTCACACCCCCAAAATCCACCCGCGGATAACACCCGCTTCGGGGGCGTGACTGACCAGGATCCAGCCACCAATTATACTAAGCATTGGTTAATATTAAAGTAATACTTGCTAACCATAAAAATTAGCAAATATCAAGTTCAGAGTTAAAGGTTTTAAAGTTTAAACAGTATCAAGTAGCGGAAGCATAATTAAATAGTTTTTAAACAGTGTTCATAAGGTAAGCATAATAAATGCCCAACACACGGGCAGACGACCACTACACATCCCAAGTAGCTGCTCCAGTCACTGGCCACCTGCAAAGCATGCAGTAAAGGGGTCAACAATAATGCTGAGTGAGTTCACTAGTTGTCCAGTTTTAATTACCAAAAACTTGTTTCACCAGTTAATTTATCCGTTTATACATGCCATGGGGAGCTACCCCAAAAGTTAGCGACTAAACTGTTTTTCCAATACCGAACACTAGGTAACCGAATGCGTTTCCGCAGGATGCCCCGATGTCAATGTTCTATCATCATTGACGGATGCCTGAGTACATTAGTTCACGACCGATCCCATACCATGGCACGGTGTGAGGCTGGTAAGACCTAAATAGCGCTATCAACTAATAACCCGTTCGCCTGGCACCGGCGACTAATCGGTATTATGTAGTAGGGACTTGAGTGATAGAGTTGCGTTTAGTGCCGTTAGTTGCAATCCGTATAAACAGTAATTAACTAAAAAGGTTTCCCAATACAAGGGAAGATAAAGTAAGTTGTTTCCCAATAACTAGGGAAGGAGTGTAGACGGTATCCCCTTTACAAGGGGATAGGGTTGTTTTAGTCTCGTGTCCCAAACCACCGGGACGCATGCTTTTAAGTTGTGAACTCACCTTGGGTTGCTCGGTATGATACGTTACTTGGTTAAGTATGTTGGTCACCACGTCCTAACATGGTTACCAAATATGGGTCAAGTCGGGTACAAGTAAACACGTATAAGACACACTTAACGTAAATGCAGATAACCACAGTAGCAGGTAGACATGCAGCCCAGTCAACAGGAAGTCCAACATACAAACAGTGGGGCTATTGGGCCGAAGCAGTTACACAAGCAATCCAGTTAACAGACAATCCAACAAGTACGTTGGCCCAATATCAGCCCAGTCGAGACGGAGGTGACTCGCAACCAAGGTTGCGACTCGCAAGCGAGGTCTCGGTTCGTCATGCTTTGGTTGCGACTCGCAATCAGAGATTCCGACTCGCAACCGGCGATTCCGACAAAGCAGCTGTGGTTACGACTCGCAATCAGATCGATACGCGTTGATTACGACTCGCAACCGGGAGGTCTCGACAGATCTTGGTGCGGTCTCGAGTAGCAACCAAAGGTTGCGACTCGCAACCGTAGTTACGTGTGCATGAAGACCTTCTAGAACCTGTCATATGTACGAACCAATGGAAATGCATTTTCATGAAACCAATATGTACCATTTCCACTAAAACATGTTTTCTTGTCTGATTACAAACCACAACAGATCAAACAAGCACAATTTCAAATATTTATCATGTTCATAACACATTCAAATTGTTCTTCACACATTCAACATATTCAATCACAAGTATCCAACTGACAATTAACCAAAATCAGGTTATTCAAGCAATATTTAACCACAATCTCAAATCATGAAAGTCATGAACACTCAATCCAACATCATGTCCAAATCCCCTTTAACCAAACCCTTGTTAACCGGAAACAAAACTATCTCCCCCAAAACCGAATACTCACATACTTTCATAAACATTCACCCTAAGTTATCTAGGCATGCTTTTCAAACATAATCAAGCATCAAATCTTTTATCCGAAATTTATATCATCATCCTATATTAATACAAGCAAGAATCATGGTAACACATAGTGACCTTATTAACACATGAACATCTAGAAAGAGCTAAAACCACTAACCGGTTATAGATTCAAGGTGTGCGGGTATGATGGATCGATGAATGAGCTCCCGGTTGGCGGTTCCGAGCTAAAACCGAGTAGGTTCTTGATGTTGGTTGACCCGAGAAGAAGGAGAAGGATGAGAAGAGTGGTCTTGGTTGCTAGAGCTTTAGGGTTTTGGTGTGAGAGATGAGAGTGTGAGAAGAGAGTGTGTAAAATGGTTAAGGGAGGTGGGGTTGGGTTTATATAGTGTTGCGAGTGTGGGCTTGGGTTGGGTTTAATTCCTACGAGGCCAAGGCCTAGCCGGCCCATTACTAATGTTCACTCGAGACCATGGTCTCGAGTCGGGTTGCTTGTGGTTTCGGTTTACGTGTATAACACTTATATATATATATACATACACATAAGCAAATCGGCACATAACACATAATAGCAAATAGTTTTTATATATTTTTACTGTTAGTCGATTACGTACACGTTTGTTACATCGAAAGGTTATCCGGAAAGATCCGAGGTGTCACAAATGTACCTGCATTACTTTTCATCCTCAACGCACACCATTAATAATGTATTACTCAACGCATCTAAATCATGCGTACTTACAATCTTTCATGCATACATCCACATCTACATACGTACATGCCTTCCTATACCTCTACATATATGCATACACTCATACGCACCTTTATGCATACATACATACACATTTACATACGTACCTACATTTCTACATCTCTACATACATGCATATACTCCTACGTATCTTCATATATACATAAATACACAACTACATACGTACATACATTCCTATGTCTCTACCTACATGCATACACTCATACGTACCTTCATATATACATAAATACACATCTACATACGTACATACGTTCCTATTTACACGTTCAATATCTTGCATACCTCTTACATACTCATACATTAATCACATGGGACTTGGACTTAGATCTATAGCCCATATACATCAAAGGAACGATAAAAATCATGTTTGGGAGGCCCACCGTTGTAACGCCCTGCGTTTTCATAATTTCCTTATTTAGAAAACCATTGCTTGGATTTCTATTTTTGGAAACCTTGTATTCTTGTAATCGCTCCTTTCATTGTAATCATTATCAAACCGAGACTTGGATCATTAATGAAGCTTGCATTTTGTTACATTTATTTTATACACACTCTATGTATGCTCGTATGTTCGATTTGGTGAATCGATCACTGTCTAATCGTTATTCTTGGAAACTATGTGCGAAACTTGTAATTAATCTAAACTTATGCATTGAACGCCTTTTGAACGAGAACGATACTTGGTTATGACATTTATACGCTTAAACATACTTTGGTTATGATCATCATGCTTAACTACACCTTATACTATGCTTTTGTATCAAAACAAGTCTCTAAACTCTCAACTTTGTAACTAAAAGGATCAAATGTAAACTTCAGGGGCCTAAGTGTAATAAAACAAAAGTTCTGGAAACCCTACCCGCCGCGTGACGCGAGGGGGCTTAGCGTCACGCGAGCCCCCTGTTTCGGCAGACTTGTGTTTCTTTGAGCTGTTGTGCACGAAATCCAATCCTCTAAACTCACCCAATCACCTTTAATCCACCTCTAATCACCTCCAATCACCTTCTAACTCATTCATTATAAATACCCACCTTCTCCAACCCATTTGACACTTTCACAACTCTCTAATCTTCACTAAAACACTCTCAAATCTGCAGAAAATCTGAGTTTGGACAGCTTCTTGTATCTTTACTAAAGTGAGTGTAACTCACTCATTTCTTAACCAAATCACTTGGTTCTTCTTCCTAATGCTTCATTATGTCCTTAGGTTTGAATCCTTGGTTTTTCCTTGGAAGAATCATGCTTGGATTTGCCTTAAAATGGACCAAAACTTTCTGTTTTATATTTTATTTTTCAACAACTTGTTATTCCTTATCAAACTTGAGTTTACTCATCTCATTCCTATGTCCTAATGCTTACAACACTTTTGTGGTTGGTTAGGCTTAAAAACAAGGTTGAGACACTTAAAAATCAGAGGATTAAACCTCATAAACTTGGTGTTTTATTTAGGGTTTTAACCCACAAATCATGTCAAACTTAAGCTTTGATACATGAGTGATTATGGAACAACTTGGGTTGTTCCAAACATAAAATCCTCACATGGTTTGATGATTTCTAATAGTTAGTCTACTTAATGTACTTATTATAACCTTAGTTCATGACCCTCCTTGGTTGTTTTTACATCAAGTGTAGTGGTGAACATCAAAGGGGTACCTAAATGGGAGCTTGTCTTCCTACCCCATACGTGACATCTATGACCCATCTTGAGGTACCTAAATGAAGAATAAATCTTCTACCTCTTACTTGAATACTTAAAATATATACATCCTACAAATTAAATAATATATATGTACATACACATCTTTGATAATCATCTAAGGACCTAAAACCTTGTCATGATTCTTATGAGTGTTCAACTCATGAAATCACTAAGACCCTTGTGGTTACCAAGTGTCATGCAAGTGTTGAAGGGAAGATGAATACTTTGATATTATATTCTATTACATTTTCATGTTACTTAAATTCCGAATCTTCCGAATCCCCCAAACTCATACACTTTGTTTCTTTGTGTAGAGGAACAAGGTGCTCCAACTAGCTAAACCACCAACTTACTCTCGGACCTCAAGCTAAAGACTTGCAAACCGTGAGTATACTCGTATTTCCCCCTTTTTGCTTTTACCACTTTTGGGGTGTAACATGTTTACCTATTGAAAACTTACACATGAACACTTTGTTAAACACATGAACGTTCCTATAACATGCTTGTATACGTGATGGCTTGATACTTTAAACTTGGGTTATTCTTATGTGTTGAACTTATCATTAACTTCGTACGAGCCAAACCTTGACATATGTAGCGCTATAGGATTAACGACCCGCCCGTAAACTTGAGGTTATGTCTTGAGCATATTGCGTTTTCTTGGTTTGATATGTTAGACACATGCCATATTTAATGTTTATCTTGAATCATATGCTTGCCATGAGGAATTGTTCACACTTTTTATCTTATGCTATGTACGTACCAAACTTGTATACTCGCCTTTGCTTTTGCATTGAATTGTATTTTTAAACATGTTACAGGTTGATGATGATGAAATGAAAACGGATAGCAAAGATGCCTAGATACTCACTTAGACGTTTTGGTTTAAAGTGTTGTATCAATTTTGTTTATGTTATGTTGAACAATGTTGTTATTTGCTTTTCTTGTAATGTTTTGACAATTTATTTTGGAAATGAAATTTGGACTATTAAATTATTGTCACAAATAGCGTTATGATGTCTCGAGCAATCTTCACACTTCGTCTCATCCCGATGTTTCCGCCATTGGTTGGGGTGTGACAGATTGGTATCAGAGCCATAACTATAGGGAATTAGGAAAATTGCCATGCTTTTGCCCTAGTCTATAGTTTTAGGAACTTTGTCTCTTATTTGTTGTTTAAAACATTTGTGCTCTATCTTACATGCTTCCTAGCTACACTTCTTGTTAATAAATTTATGTGCCTTTCCTAAGGCAAACACAAATACACTTATGCTATATTTTTATATATTCTTGATACATTATCGAGACGAATTTACCAAAATAGGCGTGAAACCCACAATTTGGTAAACGACTCTCACTCTACCTTTAATCTATTTTTGCACGAAATTTCACCATTAAGCTAGGAGTGACATCCACAACTTAATGGTAATTTCCATTTCAACTCTAGTGGACCCTTGTCAAAGTGTCAAAACTTTATTTTGGCCGACAAGTACCAACCACATTTAGGGCACGAAATCGTCAAGTTAGGGGTGAAACCCGCATCTTGCCGATTAAGTCCCATTCCTTGATTTTTATTCTCGCCAAAGTCCCGAATGTTCCAATCATTTAGAGATGTGTAGTAACCGGAAGGGTAAGATACCGTTAATCGCGTCTCGACGAGAGTATCTTACTTATAGGCCAAAGCACAATATCTTTAAATCGAAAGGACTTTCGACCCACTTTGGAATTGTCGACGTTTCTCTACCCGAAACATTCCTATGTTTTATTGAGCCTCTCTTTTATGTATCTCAATTTATATGTGATTTTATACTTGAACGTTCATTCATTTCGAAATGTCGTTTTAATCATGTCGCACATTATCGCAATCACAAACAATAATAATTCCTCGTGAACAAACTAAATTTACGATGCTTTCGTTTATTCATGATATACTATGTGACTATGCTATATGAAACGTTTAAACGTTTATGCTATGTAAATCAAATTGAAACTTTTATGCCATGTAAATCAAATTGAACCTTTTATGCTATGTAAATCAAGTTGAACTTGTATACTATGCAAATCAACTTGAATCTTTACGCTATGTGACCCTTTATGCCATGTGATCAATTTCAATTTCTTAAACAAACATTATGACCAAGTCTCATCTACTCCCTCTTTTCAAATTCGAATTATTTTTTTTTTTTGAAATTTCATTTCCTACGCATATATCGTATAAATACCTTATCATACATTTATACATTATTTACATGCATGATTTCACATAATCGTATTTATACCCCTTGTAACAATAAATGGAGACATATCATCAAGGTGGGAGTGATTTCCTTACCTTGACGACTAACTCCGTTTCTTTTCTCATCTTACAACGACCTCGCCAATGAATTAGGGGTGATTCCCTTACCTAGGTGATCGTTACCGATATTTTCCTTAATAGACTATATTACGTAAACATGATCACGTTTATATCTAAATCCTTTATCATTAGCCAAATCCCTATTTATTTCAACATGCATTGTTTATATGAACGAATTTCTTATTCTACAATCTATTTTTATATAGCTCATACACACAAAATTGTTAACCTTTACCATAAACGCTCATGTCTCGATTTTCAAAAATTACGAAATACTACTTATCAACCTAGTTGGTTTAATAAATCCATTGCCCATGAAATTTTGTATTCAACGTAACTATTGAAAAAGGCTCATCTTATATCCTTAAACTAGAGATCTTCTACTTTCAATTAGGAAATCAAATCAACTTTTTCCCGCACACCTATAAAATACTACCAAAGTTATTCAATCATTTACAAAAATTTCTTTCAAAATCAGTAAAATGTTTTATTAAAAACGCTTTTTCAACAATCACTAAGATCGTATACCAAAATCCTTTTCTTACGAATCAACGTTGTCACAAAAATGTCTAAAATTCGAATTTCTTCTTTATGCAAGATCATTTAAAACAATGCAAACTTATTTACTTCTAGAACCTTTTCAACCATTATTCCATACGTCAATTTAATTTAAAATGTGTGGGCAAGGAAACTTCATAAGAACCAACCATCTTCAACGAATGTAAATCCTTTTTAAAGCAAGAGTAGCATTCCCTTTCTTTCACAAAGTATAACACGCATAACCAATAGATATTTTATACTCTCTTTACATTTATGAACTAGATTCTATATTTCATGTCAACTCAATCTATTTTGATTTTAGTTAAATTTCACGCTTGCTCAAACAACTATAATTGTATATCATTTTACGTGCTTTAGTTTATATCTCACGACAATTTCACCTATACACTCATTTTACCTTCATACTCAAAACTTCTTGGCCTTTCTTTTCATGTTTAAATTCGTATATTACGATTCATATCATAAACAAAATCATTACATATTACACTCATATCCATATTCGTATTTCTACACCTTATGTCTACACCTATATTTATATTTACACATTTATGTTAACTTTCATAATCATATCTATATCCATACGTTTTATATTATACTCGTGTTCCCAAATTATACATTTACACTATACTTATATCCAAGTTTATATTCATGTAATACAATTATACTTACACTCACAATTACGTTGCGCTAATATTCATATTCGTGTTTATACTCATATATCCTACTTGTACCTGTACCTATACAACTATGCTTAAACTTATATTCACATCCATATATTTTTCTCATACCAATACAATTATGTTTGTACTTAAATTCATAGTTATACTTGCATTTATACAATTTATGATAGACTCATACTTATATATATACTCTCATTTATACGATTTACGTTTATGCTCACGCTCATTCGTTTATGCTCAAAATTGTACTCACATATATACTCATACTTTTACTCATACTCCTGGCATGCGTTTTATTTAAACTTATACTAGACTCATGCTTTTTACACAAAATTTATACTTTCGCACTATACGCGGGCGAAACCCAAGGGATTCGCTTACGTTGTTATACTATTTGAAACACAAGCGTGCTTATATGCCATGCCTCTATGCACGCAGTCTTATTTTTAGAATTTATTTATACTTTAATTCATACACAACTAGTACAAGTTATGCGGATCATGTGACGATCAATGTAATCACGGGTGCACACGGGATTATAGTGATAGTCGTATGAGAACCATAGAGTGTACTATTGTGTATGGTAAGACACGGAACGTAACATGACACCGGATACGAAACGGACGTCACATGGTCAAAAGATGGTGGATACGCCGCTGGTACGTCCTATATATAAGTGTTTTCACCATGTTACCAAACTCTCGTAAAACGTGCCATGAGAAATTCAGTGTTTTGAAGACCTTTTTGGACCTTATTACCAAAACTTTTTCAAACCTTCCGTCTTCCTAAATTTCGGGACGAAATTTCCTAAAGGAGGGGAGACTGTAACGCCCTGCGTTTTCATAATTTCCTTATTTAGAAAACCATTGCTTGGATTTCTATTTTTGGAAACCTTGTATTCTTGTAATCGCTCCTTTCATTGTAATCATTATCAAACCGAGACTTGGATCATTAATGAAGCTTGCATTTTGTTACATTTATTTTATACACACTCTATGTATGCTCGTATGTTCGATTTGGTGAATCGATCACTGTCTAATCGTTATTCTTGGAAACTATGTGCGAAACTTGTAATTAATCTAAACTTATGCATTGAACGCCTTTTGAACGAGAACGATACTTGGTTATGACATTTATACGCTTAAACATACTTTGGTTATGATCATCATGCTTAACTACACCTTATACTATGCTTTTGTATCAAAACAAGTCCCTAAACTCTCAACTTTGTAACTATAAGGATCAAATGTAAACTTCAGGGGCCTAAGTGTAATAAAACAAAAGTTCTGGAAACCCTACCCGCCGCGTGACGCGAGGGGGCTTGGCGTCACGCGAGCCCCCTGTTTCGGCAGACTTGTGTTTCTTTGAGCTGTTGTGCACGAAATCCAATCCTCTAAACTCACCCAATCACCTTTAATCCACCTCTAATCACCTCCAATCACCTTCTAACTCATTCATTATAAATACCCACCTTCTCCAACCCATTTGAAACTTTCACAACTCTCTAATCTTCACTAAAACACTCTCAAATCTGCAGAAAATCTGAGTTTGGACAGCTTCTTGTATCTTTACTAAAGTGAGTGTAACTCACTCATTTCTTAACCAAATCACTTGGTTCTTCTTCCTAATGCTTCATTATGTCCTTAGGTTTGAATCCTTGGTTTTTCCTTGGAAGAATCATGCTTGGATTTGCCTTAAAATGGACCAAAACTTTCTGTTTTATATTTTATTTTTCAACAACTTGTTATTCCTTATCAAACTTGAGTTTACTCATCTCATTCCTATGTCCTAATGCTTACAACACTTTTGTGGTTGGTTAGGCTTAAAAACAAGGTTGAGACACTTAAAAATCAGAGGATTAAACCTCATAAACTTGGTGTTTTATTTAGGGTTTTAACCCACAAATCATGTCAAACTTAAGCTTTGATACATGAGTGATTATGGAACAACTTGGGTTGTTCCAAACATAAAATCCTCACATGGTTTGATGATTTCTAATAGTTAGTCTACTTAATGTACTTATTATAACCTTAGTTCATGACCCTCCTTGGTTGTTTTTACATCAAGTGTAGTGGTGAACATCAAAGGGGTACCTAAATGGGAGCTTGTCTTCCTACCCCATACGTGACATCTATGACCCATCTTGAGGTACCTAAATGAAGAATAAATCTTCTACCTCTTACTTGAATACTTAAAATATATACATCCTACAAATTAAATAATATATATGTACATACACATCTTTGATAATCATCTAAGGACCTAAAACCTTGTCATGATTCTTATGAGTGTTCAACTCATGAAATCACTAAGACCCTTGTGGTTACCAAGTGTCATGCAAGTGTTGAAGGGAAGATGAATACTTTGATATTATATTCTATTACATTTTCATGTTACTTAAATTCCGAATCTTCCGAATCCCCCAAACTCATACACTTTGTTTCTTTGTGTAGAGGAACAAGGTGCTCCAACTAGCTAAACCACCAACTTACTCTCGGACCTCAAGCTAAAGACTTGCAAACCGTGAGTATACTCGTATTTCCCCCTTTTTGCTTTTACCACTTTTGGGGTGTAACATGTTTACCTATTGAAAACTTACACATGAATACTTTGTTAAACACATGAACGTTCCTATAACATGCTTGTATACGTGATGGCTTGATACTTTAAACTTGGGTTATTCTTATGTGTTGAACTTATCATTAACTTCGTACGAGCCAAACCTTGACATATGTAGCGCTATAGGATTAACGACCCGCCCGTAAACTTGAGGTTATGTCTTGAGCATATTGCGTTTTCTTGGTTTGATATGTTAGACACATGCCATATTTAATGTTTATCTTGAATCATATGCTTGCCATGAGGAATTGTTCACACTTTTTATCTTATGCTATGTACGTACCAAACTTGTATACTCGCCTTTGCTTTTGCATTGAATTGTATTTTTAAACATGTTACAGGTTGATGATGATGAAATGAAAACGGATAGCAAAGATGCCTAGATACTCACTTAGACGTTTAGGTTTAAAGTGTTGTATCAATTTTGTTTATGTTATGTTGAACAATGTTGTTATTTGCTTTTCTTGTAATGTTTTGACAATTTATTTTGGAAATGAAATTTGGACTATTAAATTATTGTCACAAATAGCGTTATGATGTCTCGAGCAATCTTCACACTTCGTCTCATCCCGATGTTTCCGCCATTGGTTGGGGTGTGACAGATTGGTATCAGAGCCATAACTATAGGGAATTAGGAAAATTGCCATGCTTTTGCCCTAGTCTATAGTTTTAGGAACTTTGTCTCTTATTTGTTGTTTAAAACATTTGTGCTCTATCTTACATGCTTCCTAGCTACACTTCTTGTTAATAAATTTATGTGCCTTTCCTAAGGCAAACACAAATACACTTATGCTATATTTTTATATATTCTTGATACATTATCGAGACGAATTTACCAAAATAGGCGTGAAACCCACAATTTGGTAAACGACTCTCACTCTACCTTTAATCTATTTTTGCACGAAATTTCACCATTAAGCTAGGAGTGACATCCACAACTTAATGGTAATTTCCATTTCAACTCTAGTGGACCCTTGTCAAAGTGTCAAAATTTTATTTTGGCCGACAAGTACCAACCACATTTAGGGCACGAAATCGTCAAGTTAGGGGTGAAACCCGCATCTTGCCGATTAAGTCCCATTCCTTGATTTTTATTCTCGCCAAAGTCCCGAATGTTCCAATCATTTAGAGATGTGTAGTAACCGGAAGGGTAAGATACCGTTAATCGCTTCTCGACGAGAGTATCTTACTTATAGGCCAAAGCACAATATCTTTAAATCGAAAGGACTTTCGACCCACTTTGGAATTGTCGACGTTTCTCTACCCGAAACATTCCTATGTTTTATTGAGCCTCTTTTTTATGTATCTCAATTTATATGTGATTTTATACTTGAACGTTCATTCATTTCGAAATGTCGTTTTAATCATGTCGCACATTATCGCAATCACAAACAATAATAATTCCTCGTGAACAAACTAAATTTACGATGCTTTCGTTTATTCATGATATACTATGTGACTATGCTATATGAAACGTTTAAACGTTTATGCTATGTAAATCAAATTGAAACTTTTATGCCATGTAAATCAAATTGAACCTTTTATGCTATGTAAATCAAGTTGAACTTGTATACTATGCAAATCAACTTGAATCTTTACGCTATGTGACCCTTTATGCCATGTGATCAATTTCAATTTCTTAAACAAACATTATGACCAAGTCTCATCTACTCCCTCTTTTCAAATTCGAATTATTTTTTTTTTTTGAAATTTCATTTCCTACGCATATATCGTATAAATACCTTATCATACATTTATACATTATTTACATGCATGATTTCACATAATCGTATTTATACCCCTTGTAACAATAAATGGAGACATATCATCAAGGTGGGAGTGATTTCCTTACCTTGACGACTAACTCCGTTTCTTTTCTCATCTTACAACGACCTCGCCAATGAATTAGGGGTGATTCCCTTACCTAGGTGATCGTTACCGATATTTTCCTTAATAGACTATATTACGTAAACATGATCACGTTTATATCTAAATCCTTTATCATTAGCCAAATCCCTATTTATTTCAACATGCATTGTTTATATGAACGAATTTCTTATTCTACAATCTATTTTTATATAGCTCATACACACAAAATTGTTAACCTTTACCATAAACGCTCATGTCTCGATTTTCAAAAATTACGAAATACTACTTATCAACCTAGTTGGTTTAATAAATCCATTGCCCATGAAATTTTGTATTCAACGTAACTATTGAAAAAGGCTCATCTTATATCCTTAAACTAGAGATCTTCTACTTTCAATTAGGAAATCAAATCAACTTTTTCCCGCACACCTATAAAATACTACCAAAGTTATTCAATCATTTACAAAAATTTCTTTCAAAATCAGTAAAATGTTTTATTAAAAACGCTTTTTCAACAATCACTAAGATCGTATACCAAAATCCTTTTCTTACGAATCAACATTGTCACAAAAATGTCTAAAATTCGAATTTCTTCTTTATGCAAGATCATTTAAAACAATGCAAACTTATTTACTTCTAGAACCTTTTCAACCATTATTCCATACGTCAATTTAATTTAAAATGTGTGGGCAAGGAAACTTCATAAGAACCAACCATCTTCAACGAATGTAAATCCTTTTTAAAGCAAGAGTAGCATTCCCTTTCTTTCACAAAGTATAACACGCATAACCAATAGATATTTTATACTCTCTTTACATTTATGAACTAGATTCTATATTTCATGTCAACTCAATCTATTTTGATTTTAGTTAAATTTCACGCTTGCTCAAACAACTATAATTGTATATCATTTTACGTGCTTTAGTTTATATCTCACGACAATTTCACCTATACACTCATTTTACCTTCATACTCAAAACTTCTTGGCCTTTCTTTTCATGTTTAAATTCGTATATTACGATTCATATCATAAACAAAATCATTACATATTACACTCATATCCATATTCGTATTTCTACACCTTATGTCTACACCTATATTTATATTTACACATTTATGTTAACTTTCATAATCATATCTATATCCATACGTTTTATATTATACTCGTGTTCCCAAATTATACATTTACACTATACTTATATCCAAGTTTATATTCATGTAATACAATTATACTTACACTCACAATTACGTTGCGCTAATATTCATATTCGTGTTTATACTCATATATCCTACTTGTACCTGTACCTATACAACTATGCTTAAACTTATATTCACATCCATATATTTTTCTCATACCAATACAATTATGTTTGTACTTAAATTCATAGTTATACTTGCATTTATACAATTTATGATAGACTCATACTTATATATATACTCTCATTTATACGATTTACGTTTATGCTCACGCTCATTCGTTTATGCTCAAAATTGTACTCACATATATACTCATACTTTTACTCATACTCCTGGCATGCGTTTTATTTAAACTTATACTAGACTCATGCTTTTTACACAAAATTTATACTTTCGCACTATACGCGGGCGAAACCCAAGGGATTCGCTTACGTTGTTATACTATTTGAAACACAAGCGTGCTTATATGCCATGCCTCTATGCACGCAGTCTTATTTTTAGAATTTATTTATACTTTAATTCATACACAACTAGTACAAGTTATGCGGATCATGTGACGATCAATGTAATCACGGGTGCACACGGGATTATAGTGATAGTCGTATGAGAACCATAGAGTGTACTATTGTGTATGGTAAGACACGGAACGTAACATGACACCGGATACGAAACGGACGTCACATGGTCAAAAGATGGTGGATACGCCGCTGGTACGTCCTATATATAAGTGTTTTCACCATGTTACCAAACTCTCGTAAAACGTGCCATGAGAAATTCAGTGTTTTGAAGACCTTTTTGGACCTTATTACCAAAACTTTTTCAAACCTTCCGTCTTCCTAAATTTCGGGACGAAATTTCCTAAAGGAGGGGAGACTGTAACGCCCTGCGTTTTCATAATTTCCTTATTTAGAAAACCATTGCTTGGATTTCTATTTTTGGAAACCTTGTATTCTTGTAATCGCTCCTTTCATTGTAATCATTATCAAACCGAGACTTGGATCATTAATGAAGCTTGCATTTTGTTACATTTATTTTATACACACTCTATGTATGCTCGTATGTTCGATTTGGTGAATCGATCACTGTCTAATCGTTATTCTTGGAAACTATGTGCGAAACTTGTAATTAATCTAAACTTATGCATTGAACGCCTTTTGAACGAGAACGATACTTGGTTATGACATTTATACGCTTAAACATACTTTGGTTATGATCATCATGCTTAACTACACCTTATACTATGCTTTTGTATCAAAACAAGTCCCTAAACTCTCAACTTTGTAACTATAAGGATCAAATGTAAACTTCAGGGGCCTAAGTGTAATAAAACAAAAGTTCTGGAAACCCTACCCGCCGCGTGACGCGAGGGGGCTTGGCGTCACGCGAGCCCCCTGTTTCGGCAGACTTGTGTTTCTTTGAGCTGTTGTGCACGAAATCCAATCCTCTAAACTCACCCAATCACCTTTAATCCACCTCTAATCACCTCCAATCACCTTCTAACTCATTCATTATAAATACCCACCTTCTCCAACCCATTTGAAACTTTCACAACTCTCTAATCTTCACTAAAACACTCTCAAATCTGCAGAAAATCTGAGTTTGGACAGCTTCTTGTATCTTTACTAAAGTGAGTGTAACTCACTCATTTCTTAACCAAATCACTTGGTTCTTCTTCCTAATGCTTCATTATGTCCTTAGGTTTGAATCCTTGGTTTTTCCTTGGAAGAATCATGCTTGGATTTGCCTTAAAATGGACCAAAACTTTCTGTTTTATATTTTATTTTTCAACAACTTGTTATTCCTTATCAAACTTGAGTTTACTCATCTCATTCCTATGTCCTAATGCTTACAACACTTTTGTGGTTGGTTAGGCTTAAAAACAAGGTTGAGACACTTAAAAATCAGAGGATTAAACCTCATAAACTTGGTGTTTTATTTAGGGTTTTAACCCACAAATCATGTCAAACTTAAGCTTTGATACATGAGTGATTATGGAACAACTTGGGTTGTTCCAAACATAAAATCCTCACATGGTTTGATGATTTCTAATAGTTAGTCTACTTAATGTACTTATTATAACCTTAGTTCATGACCCTCCTTGGTTGTTTTTACATCAAGTGTAGTGGTGAACATCAAAGGGGTACCTAAATGGGAGCTTGTCTTCCTACCCCATACGTGACATCTATGACCCATCTTGAGGTACCTAAATGAAGAATAAATCTTCTACCTCTTACTTGAATACTTAAAATATATACATCCTACAAATTAAATAATATATATGTACATACACATCTTTGATAATCATCTAAGGACCTAAAACCTTGTCATGATTCTTATGAGTGTTCAACTCATGAAATCACTAAGACCCTTGTGGTTACCAAGTGTCATGCAAGTGTTGAAGGGAAGATGAATACTTTGATATTATATTCTATTACATTTTCATGTTACTTAAATTCCGAATCTTCCGAATCCCCCAAACTCATACACTTTGTTTCTTTGTGTAGAGGAACAAGGTGCTCCAACTAGCTAAACCACCAACTTACTCTCGGACCTCAAGCTAAAGACTTGCAAACCGTGAGTATACTCGTATTTCCCCCTTTTTGCTTTTACCACTTTTGGGGTGTAACATGTTTACCTATTGAAAACTTACACATGAATACTTTGTTAAACACATGAACGTTCCTATAACATGCTTGTATACGTGATGGCTTGATACTTTAAACTTGGGTTATTCTTATGTGTTGAACTTATCATTAACTTCGTACGAGCCAAACCTTGACATATGTAGCGCTATAGGATTAACGACCCGCCCGTAAACTTGAGGTTATGTCTTGAGCATATTGCGTTTTCTTGGTTTGATATGTTAGACACATGCCATATTTAATGTTTATCTTGAATCATATGCTTGCCATGAGGAATTGTTCACACTTTTTATCTTATGCTATGTACGTACCAAACTTGTATACTCGCCTTTGCTTTTGCATTGAATTGTATTTTTAAACATGTTACAGGTTGATGATGATGAAATGAAAACGGATAGCAAAGATGCCTAGATACTCACTTAGACGTTTAGGTTTAAAGTGTTGTATCAATTTTGTTTATGTTATGTTGAACAATGTTGTTATTTGCTTTTCTTGTAATGTTTTGACAATTTATTTTGGAAATGAAATTTGGACTATTAAATTATTGTCACAAATAGCGTTATGATGTCTCGAGCAATCTTCACACTTCGTCTCATCCCGATGTTTCCGCCATTGGTTGGGGTGTGACAGATTGGTATCAGAGCCATAACTATAGGGAATTAGGAAAATTGCCATGCTTTTGCCCTAGTCTATAGTTTTAGGAACTTTGTCTCTTATTTGTTGTTTAAAACATTTGTGCTCTATCTTACATGCTTCCTAGCTACACTTCTTGTTAATAAATTTATGTGCCTTTCCTAAGGCAAACACAAATACACTTATGCTATATTTTTATATATTCTTGATACATTATCGAGACGAATTTACCAAAATAGGCGTGAAACCCACAATTTGGTAAACGACTCTCACTCTACCTTTAATCTATTTTTGCACGAAATTTCACCATTAAGCTAGGAGTGACATCCACAACTTAATGGTAATTTCCATTTCAACTCTAGTGGACCCTTGTCAAAGTGTCAAAATTTTATTTTGGCCGACAAGTACCAACCACATTTAGGGCACGAAATCGTCAAGTTAGGGGTGAAACCCGCATCTTGCCGATTAAGTCCCATTCCTTGATTTTTATTCTCGCCAAAGTCCCGAATGTTCCAATCATTTAGAGATGTGTAGTAACCGGAAGGGTAAGATACCGTTAATCGCTTCTCGACGAGAGTATCTTACTTATAGGCCAAAGCACAATATCTTTAAATCGAAAGGACTTTCGACCCACTTTGGAATTGTCGACGTTTCTCTACCCGAAACATTCCTATGTTTTATTGAGCCTCTTTTTTATGTATCTCAATTTATATGTGATTTTATACTTGAACGTTCATTCATTTCGAAATGTCGTTTTAATCATGTCGCACATTATCGCAATCACAAACAATAATAATTCCTCGTGAACAAACTAAATTTACGATGCTTTCGTTTATTCATGATATACTATGTGACTATGCTATATGAAACGTTTAAACGTTTATGCTATGTAAATCAAATTGAAACTTTTATGCCATGTAAATCAAATTGAACCTTTTATGCTATGTAAATCAAGTTGAACTTGTATACTATGCAAATCAACTTGAATCTTTACGCTATGTGACCCTTTATGCCATGTGATCAATTTCAATTTCTTAAACAAACATTATGACCAAGTCTCATCTACTCCCTCTTTTCAAATTCGAATTATTTTTTTTTTTTGAAATTTCATTTCCTACGCATATATCGTATAAATACCTTATCATACATTTATACATTATTTACATGCATGATTTCACATAATCGTATTTATACCCCTTGTAACAATAAATGGAGACATATCATCAAGGTGGGAGTGATTTCCTTACCTTGACGACTAACTCCGTTTCTTTTCTCATCTTACAACGACCTCGCCAATGAATTAGGGGTGATTCCCTTACCTAGGTGATCGTTACCGATATTTTCCTTAATAGACTATATTACGTAAACATGATCACGTTTATATCTAAATCCTTTATCATTAGCCAAATCCCTATTTATTTCAACATGCATTGTTTATATGAACGAATTTCTTATTCTACAATCTATTTTTATATAGCTCATACACACAAAATTGTTAACCTTTACCATAAACGCTCATGTCTCGATTTTCAAAAATTACGAAATACTACTTATCAACCTAGTTGGTTTAATAAATCCATTGCCCATGAAATTTTGTATTCAACGTAACTATTGAAAAAGGCTCATCTTATATCCTTAAACTAGAGATCTTCTACTTTCAATTAGGAAATCAAATCAACTTTTTCCCGCACACCTATAAAATACTACCAAAGTTATTCAATCATTTACAAAAATTTCTTTCAAAATCAGTAAAATGTTTTATTAAAAACGCTTTTTCAACAATCACTAAGATCGTATACCAAAATCCTTTTCTTACGAATCAACATTGTCACAAAAATGTCTAAAATTCGAATTTCTTCTTTATGCAAGATCATTTAAAACAATGCAAACTTATTTACTTCTAGAACCTTTTCAACCATTATTCCATACGTCAATTTAATTTAAAATGTGTGGGCAAGGAAACTTCATAAGAACCAACCATCTTAAACGAATGTAAATCCTTTTTAAAGCAAGAGTAGCATTCCCTTTCTTTCACAAAGTATAACACGCATAACCAATAGATATTTTATACTCTCTTTACATTTATGAACTAGATTCTATATTTCATGTCAACTCAATCTATTTTGATTTTAGTTAAATTTCACGCTTGCTCAAACAACTATAATTGTATATCATTTTACGTGCTTTAGTTTATATCTCACGACAATTTCACCTATACACTCATTTTACCTTCATACTCAAAACTTCTTGGCCTTTCTTTTCATGTTTAAATTCGTATATTACGATTCATATCATAAACAAAATCATTACATATTACACTCATATCCATATTCGTATTTCTACACCTTATGTCTACACCTATATTTATATTTACACATTTATGTTAACTTTCATAATCATATCTATATCCATACGTTTTATATTATACTCGTGTTCCCAAATTATACATTTACACTATACTTATATCCAAGTTTATATTCATGTAATACAATTATACTTACACTCACAATTACGTTGCGCTAATATTCATATTCGTGTTTATACTCATATATCCTACTTGTACCTGTACCTATACAACTATGCTTAAACTTATATTCACATCCATATATTTTTCTCATACCAATACAATTATGTTTGTACTTAAATTCATAGTTATACTTGCATTTATACAATTTATGATAGACTCATACTTATATATATACTCTCATTTATACGATTTACGTTTATGCTCACGCTCATTCGTTTATGCTCAAAATTGTACTCACATATATACTCATACTTTTACTCATACTCCTGGCATGCGTTTTATTTAAACTTATACTAGACTCATGCTTTTTACACAAAATTTATACTTTCGCACTATACGCGGGCGAAACCCAAGGGATTCGCTTACGTTGTTATACTATTTGAAACACAAGCGTGCTTATATGCCATGCCTCTATGCACGCAGTCTTATTTTTAGAATTTATTTATACTTTAATTCATACACAACTAGTACAAGTTATGCGGATCATGTGACGATCAATGTAATCACGGGTGCACACGGGATTATAGTGATAGTCGTATGAGAACCATAGAGTGTACTATTGTGTATGGTAAGACACGGAACGTAACATGACACCGGATACGAAACGGACGTCACATGGTCAAAAGATGGTGGATACGCCGCTGGTACGTCCTATATATAAGTGTTTTCACCATGTTACCAAACTCTCGTAAAACGTGCCATGAGAAATTCAGTGTTTTGAAGACCTTTTTGGACCTTATTACCAAAACTTTTTCAAACCTTCCGTCTTCCTAAATTTCGGGACGAAATTTCCTAAAGGAGGGGAGACTGTAACGCCCTGCGTTTTCATAATTTCCTTATTTAGAAAACCATTGCTTGGATTTCTATTTTTGGAAACCTTGTATTCTTGTAATCGCTCCTTTCATTGTAATCATTATCAAACCGAGACTTGGATCATTAATGAAGCTTGCATTTTGTTACATTTATTTTATACACACTCTATGTATGCTCGTATGTTCGATTTGGTGAATCGATCACTGTCTAATCGTTATTCTTGGAAACTATGTGCGAAACTTGTAATTAATCTAAACTTATGCATTGAACGCCTTTTGAACGAGAACGATACTTGGTTATGACATTTATACGCTTAAACATACTTTGGTTATGATCATCATGCTTAACTACACCTTATACTATGCTTTTGTATCAAAACAAGTCCCTAAACTCTCAACTTTGTAACTATAAGGATCAAATGTAAACTTCAGGGGCCTAAGTGTAATAAAACAAAAGTTCTGGAAACCCTACCCGCCGCGTGACGCGAGGGGGCTTGGCGTCACGCGAGCCCCCTGTTTCGGCAGACTTGTGTTTCTTTGAGCTGTTGTGCACGAAATCCAATCCTCTAAACTCACCCAATCACCTTTAATCCACCTCTAATCACCTCCAATCACCTTCTAACTCATTCATTATAAATACCCACCTTCTCCAACCCATTTGAAACTTTCACAACTCTCTAATCTTCACTAAAACACTCTCAAATCTGCAGAAAATCTGAGTTTGGACAGCTTCTTGTATCTTTACTAAAGTGAGTGTAACTCACTCATTTCTTAACCAAATCACTTGGTTCTTCTTCCTAATGCTTCATTATGTCCTTAGGTTTGAATCCTTGGTTTTTCCTTGGAAGAATCATGCTTGGATTTGCCTTAAAATGGACCAAAACTTTCTGTTTTATATTTTATTTTTCAACAACTTGTTATTCCTTATCAAACTTGAGTTTACTCATCTCATTCCTATGTCCTAATGCTTACAACACTTTTGTGGTTGGTTAGGCTTAAAAACAAGGTTGAGACACTTAAAAATCAGAGGATTAAACCTCATAAACTTGGTGTTTTATTTAGGGTTTTAACCCACAAATCATGTCAAACTTAAGCTTTGATACATGAGTGATTATGGAACAACTTGGGTTGTTCCAAACATAAAATCCTCACATGGTTTGATGATTTCTAATAGTTAGTCTACTTAATGTACTTATTATAACCTTAGTTCATGACCCTCCTTGGTTGTTTTTACATCAAGTGTAGTGGTGAACATCAAAGGGGTACCTAAATGGGAGCTTGTCTGCCTACCCCATACGTGACATCTATGACCCATCTTGAGGTACCTAAATGAAGAATAAATCTTCTACCTCTTACTTGAATACTTAAAATATATACATCCTACAAATTAAATAATATATATGTACATACACATCTTTGATAATCATCTAAGGACCTAAAACCTTGTCATGATTCTTATGAGTGTTCAACTCATGAAATCACTAAGACCCTTGTGGTTACCAAGTGTCATGCAAGTGTTGAAGGGAAGATGAATACTTTGATATTATATTCTATTACATTTTCATGTTACTTAAATTCCGAATCTTCCGAATCCCCCAAACTCATACACTTTGTTTCTTTGTGTAGAGGAACAAGGTGCTCCAACTAGCTAAACCACCAACTTACTCTCGGACCTCAAGCTAAAGACTTGCAAACCGTGAGTATACTCGTATTTCCCCCTTTTTGCTTTTACCACTTTTGGGGTGTAACATGTTTACCTATTGAAAACTTACACATGAACACTTTGTTAAACACATGAACGTTCCTATAACATGCTTGTATACGTGATGGCTTGATACTTTAAACTTGGGTTATTCTTATGTGTTGAACTTATCATTAACTTCGTACGAGCCAAACCTTGACATATGTAGCGCTATAGGATTAACGACCCGCCCGTAAACTTGAGGTTATGTCTTGAGCATATTGCGTTTTCTTGGTTTGATATGTTAGACACATGCCATATTTAATGTTTATCTTGAATCATATGCTTGCCATGAGGAATTGTTCACACTTTTTATCTTATGCTATGTACGTACCAAACTTGTATACTCGCCTTTGCTTTTGCATTGAATTGTATTTTTAAACATGTTACAGGTTGATGATGATGAAATGAAAACGGATAGCAAAGATGCCTAGATACTCACTTAGACGTTTAGGTTTAAAGTGTTGTATCAATTTTGTTTATGTTATGTTGAACAATGTTGTTATTTGCTTTTCTTGTAATGTTTTGACAATTTATTTTGGAAATGAAATTTGGACTATTAAATTATTGTCACAAATAGCGTTATGATGTCTCGAGCAATCTTCACACTTCGTCTCATCCCGATGTTTCCGCCATTGGTTGGGGTGTGACAACCGTAGTCCACGGATAATATACCGAAGCCTACGATGCATAAATCACATAAATAACAAAATTTCAGCTTTTAGGACATGGGGAGGGCGTCGGCGACGGCCCTTGCATTTACGCGTATCCATAAACCTCCGTATGCAGTAAAATAACGCGTTAGCAAAAACTGACTTTCGATGAGGCGTCGGCGACGGCCTCTCGAAAGTCAGTTTTCCTGCTGTGTTGTTTTCGTCGCTCGAACGCACTAAAACTCGCATAAATTTTAAACCATTTACCCGTTTAACCTCCCATTTCTTCCTACATGATTGTAAATTAACATTCTATCATGTGAACTTGAAATCCAACATCCGGGTTAAGGAAATTCTTAACTTATACGTTTTCGGCTTATTATTCATTTACGAATTATTCGACCCGTTCATGCATTTATCAAAATAATTTGTTGATCTGACCTCAACTTCATATGAACTTAATAATTTCAACGACGACTATCATAAGAGATTAAATTCTCGGATGCCTTGCATCCTCTTAACCCATTTTTGCTCAAAAGCTTATTTTGACTAGTTATGGGTTTTTGCGCATTAAAAGGTCTATGACATACAAAACCCTATTCTTCGCTTTCATAATTGACCAAAACATTACTCAAATCAAATAGCTTGTTTCTAAACGACTTTTAAGGTCGTTTGCCCGATATACCTATCAAGGTCGTTTTTGTCAACTTCGCTCCATCCTTTACAACAAAGGACTTCATTGCATATTTAACCAATCCTACTACTTAACTACAACTCTCATCACACATACCTTGCTCGGATCAAAGTAATGATCTGTTTTAATACTTCATCCACCAAATTGTTAGATGATACCAACGAAATCCTTTCGCTATTAATCCTGTGAATTCATAATACTTGACAATAAAATCATTAGTCGACATCGTCAAATGGTGATATCTTCGACATTTGACCGATTTGGTCTAAAAGATCATTTCGTCCTTATGGGGTAGTAAATATTCATTACCCTATATATGTATCATATTCTATCGTTAACTCGTAATCATAATTACCATAATACCCTTTTTACCCCCTTTCAACCCACAACTTAGTTTCTTATCATAAACACATATTCCGACCCGTATCAAAACTTGCTGAAACATCATTCTTCATATATTAACTTATCATGCTCTTAATTTATACAATGAATAAATATCCTACAAAAGGGGTGTAAGATTTACTTACCTCACATCCAAATATGCTTCCCATGCGTATATGTTCCATTTGACCCGCTTCTTTCCCAAGCTTCCTTTTAGCTTGTCTAGCATCAAGCGATTAAATATCATTCGCAAGATAGTTAGCTTATTTATCATTCATCACGACCCTTCCATCTTACGGATCTTATGATCGAATTTATCATTCGATCTCATAGCATGCTAATCTATCAAATATTAGCCGAATTCTTCAAACATTCACACGCACATAAGGTTTCAAACATCATTAACATGAGTATATCATCATTTTCATCATACTATTCAAAACCCACTTCATAACTACTTGTTAATCTCTTATAAGTGATCTAATCTCAATTACCTCATAATTTCATCATATACTTAATGTGTACACTACCTCCTAAGCATAGTGTACAACTAATTTATGCATATTCTTCTAATCTTATACATAGTTCATCCGAATACTCCTACGAGTTCTATCCAAGGCACATTATTCAAGTTAGTTTACTACTAACCTCGTCTTTCTATAATTCATTCATAATTCTCAAGACGTTTCATATAACTCTAATATCATAACATCACTTAGACATTTCATCAAACACCTTGCGAGCGTACTACTATCTAAGCTCAATGTACAAGTATCTTGTGCATAAGCTTACTATCTCATATCAAAATCATTGATTCAACAATTACCACACAATTTTCATTCGAATTAGGTTCATTCAACAACATTATACAACATCTAACTCACCCATCAAAATTCTATAGAACATAACACATATAGTCGTCATCAACTTCATTCTACTACTACTACAAATGGGTTTTTCCCAAAACATCAACATAATCGAAATTAAGCATGCTATAGCCTCTATATATTCATATTGTTTAGAATTCCTTCTTAATTTCAATAAATATTCACGGATTACACATAACCCACTTAACCAAACATCACCGAAACACTTAATTCGACTTACCTTGTGTTAGAGACACTTAAATGGTCAACATTTCAGGTTCATGCATCCGAGTTTCATTGAGATTTCTTCCCAATTTGATGAAATTGGTGAAACTAGGGTTTCACCTTTCCCTTGCCTTTGTTCGATCGACCAGAACCCCCACACACACTCTGTGTGTGTTTTAATCTCTCTTTTTTCTTTAATTATAACATTTTCCATTTGCCCCCTTTTAGCCCTTGTACTTTTGATTGTTATTTATTTAGTCACAAGACCTCACTACTAACATCTAACTTGTAACCATAACCAAGTTCACTAACTTAGTTATCTCAATATTACACCATGTAAATAAATCATTCTTGAAATTTTAATATTTGGGTTTTTGGGGCGTTACAAGTCTACCCTCCTTAGAGAAGGTTTCGTCCCCGAAACCTTGCTCACTTCCACAGGACAATGATAACCCCTACCTACCGGTTACTATTAGTCTCTCTATTTAGCACACTTAGAACACACTTCTAGAATGCATACCTTTAGATTTCGAATTCTTGCCTCATGTTAGTTCCTTATTGACGATCATCACTACATGTTCATTCATTCATTTCATTCAAAACGTATACCATGTGGCACAATTTCACTCGTGTCTTGTAAAAAGGTCTTATTCATGAACCAATATAATCTTACGTTTTATCCCTACTTTCTTAATCAAGCATATTACTTCCATGCATTCATGGATTATAGCAATTCGATTATTTCTGCTTTTATTTATAATTCATGTTTGGCATGCCATTCTTACATTCGTCACATAATTACTCATCACAACATTCCATTATTCATTTCGTAGGTCGTTTTCAATCTACCAATTCATGCTTATCCAACATGAGCTAAATCTTCTACTTACCTCATCTCATATCATCAATCGACGATCTGTAACCTAGATCGATCCGCATTCTTCACATGTACTAGCCGTAACAAGCTAGATTCCATTCCTCCGTGTAGTGTGCCTTCGTTCATACACAACCTCCCACCAATTTGATTGGTTTCATCACTTCAAGGATTCTAGCATTATTGTCAATAAATTTAGCAGTTAGCACTTTTCATTCAAACATTCATTCTACACTTTCTTACGTACATGCTATAACGTGTCACACATTTCATTTCTCACATGCAATTCTTTCATTCTAGTTACTTATTTCGTCTACCTTCGCAGTTTGACCTTTCAAGGCCAAACTAACGTTTCTTAGCTCTCGTATATGCATTGAGGTACACACTCGTACCTCTTCTCATTCATGCTTACTTATAAGGACATTCATTACATCTTTTTTATGTTTTAAATCCATCCCGTGGATTCAAACGTATCATCCATACCCTTCATTCCTTCTATGTTTGAATCCGTCTAGCGGTTTCAAACATATCATTCATACCTTTTCTTCCTTACATGTGTTGAATCCGTCTCACGGATTCTAACACATCATTCATACTTTCATTCCTTTCATGTTTCGAATCCGTCTTGCGGATTCTAACATATCATTCATAATTTCATTCCTTTCATGTTTCGAATCCGTCTCGCGGATTCTAACATATCATTCATATTTTCATTCCTGAAAGTCTTACATTTCTCTTCACCCTCACGTCCACCTACTACCTAATTCTAACGGACATACTTGTAACAATTATCACGGTCTCATGAAAGTCATATGTTTCTTGTGTAATGGCCAGGTACACAATCCACAGACTAGTTTCGTGTCTTCGTGTAATCGCCACCTTATGTCCGAAGAATTAAGTTTCGGCACGTGTAACATTTTCAAAACTTCATTACCATGCCATTATTGTATTTCGTTTATAATTTTCTTTCACTTGCTGGATTATACCATAACATGCGCCACATGTTAAATTTACGTACCTGGGGTCAATTTGTCTTATTTCTTGCCTTGATGCCGGTCCTAGACCGCATTCATGGATCATCCTTTCCAAGCAATTATGCTTATCTTACACGTAACATGATGTTAGTTTTCTCAAAATACATACTTGTGCACATACTTACCTTTACTTCTTGTTGGTGCAGTATGTCTATTGACTTCGTCTTGTATCGAGTCATGTAATGAGATTAGATAGGATAAACCAGTGCTCGGGTGCGAGAAACTGATTTTTACATGTTTGGTGGTAATTCCGCTTGAAATAGCCAAAGACCATTTCAAGCGAAATCATGAAAGTTGATTCCGCTTGAAAGTGACTTGGTCGTTTCAAGCGAAATCACATCCACTATAAATAGGAGAGCTTGTCGTTTCATTTGAAGCGGAATTAGGTCTTGTATTCGGTAACGAGGTGTTGCCGAATTGTCTCCAGGTGCTGTAA